>NC_054534.1:50864094-51164094 GCF_017654505.1 Polyodon spathula | reverse complement strand
TAATACAGAATTTCATGCGTGAGAAAGGGAAAGGACTGAAAGAGCTTGACGATCCTCATTAGCTGATGGACCTTGCCTTTCTTGTCGATCTCACTGAGCAGATGAACATTTTAGTTAGGAAACCTCAAGGACGAAAGAGGTTGTCACAAGAATGGAGGAGGAAATAACTGTTGGAGGAAATTTCACTCACTTTCCCTCTTGCCGATATGCACAAAGATGCATTTCGGAAAGAAAGCTACATGCGCTACAGTGCAAAACTGACAGACTTGCTGAAAGAGTTTAAACGCCGCTTTCTAGACTTCCACTCACACCGGCAGATATTCCAGTTATTTGCCAATCCATTCACTGCAGATGTCACGACAGCCCCGGATGATCTTCAGATGGAGAATGTTGATTTGCAGAGCAAGGGGAATCTCAGGGATAAGTACTCTGCAATGCCAGAGCTTTTTACCAAAATACTGAGCCTTGATGGAAGCACTTATATTTGCAAACAGCTTTTTTCAACAATGAATGTGAACAAATCCAAACACAGATCAAAGCTCACAGATGAGCATCTGTCTGCAATACTGCTTGTTTCCACTGCTGTGGGCATCTCACCTGATATCTCAAAACTAGTGAGGGAGAAGAACTGCCATGTGTCAGGACAGAAGTTTTGAAAGCTAGTTATTTCTTACACACTATGTGTGAAAAATAAGACTTCATGAAGATGTGTTACAGTATACTTCCTAGTTATTAGTTAGTTTATGATTTTATGGCAGTATTCAATACATACATACATACAATAGGTTAATACAGCTGTGACATTTTGTCCTTCTTTTAGCATTAGATGGCCCTCCAGACTAAAGTGCTGACAGAATTGGCCACCAAGGCTAAATGACTTTGACACCCCTGTTGTACAGCAGTATGTTCAGCAACAATGCAGCTGCATACAAGCTTTGAAATTTTGAAAGCAAACTTGAACTTTACAGGTAGCCAGTGCTGGGCAAGATGGGGTTGTGTGATCACGTTTTTTCTATCTGTCAAGGATCCTGGCAGTGACATTCTGAACTAGCTGCTGTTGGTTTATGGTGTGTGCCAGGAGACCACCATAGACAGAGTTGCAGTAGTCGAGTCGAGATGAACTAAAAGCATGACAGAGTATCTCCGCATCTGGGAGGGAAAGATAGGGATGGACTTTGGAGATGTTTCGAAGGTGGTAGAAAGAAGATTTGACCACAGAGTAAATGTGGGCATCAAAGGAGAGGTTGCAGTCCAGAAGTACACCAAGGCTTCGTACTGTGGGGGAAGGCAGCAGCAGACAGTTTCCGAGGTTCAGGGCAGCTATGTTGAGATTCTTAAATTGAGTTTTAGATCCTACTAGAAGGATTTCAGATTTTCTAGTGTTCAGCTGAAGAAAATTGGCAGACATCCAGGCCTCGATGTCTTCATTGCAAGCCAAGAGCCGAACCATGTCAGAGGGACATCCAGGGTCGAGTTTTAAGTAGACCTGAGTGAAACATGAGGCTATGTTGGCACATGAGGTGATCCAAGGGAAGCATGTAGATGTTGAAGGGAAGAGGCCCACAGACCCTTGAGGGACACCACTACATCCAGTACAGAAAACACACTGCATGCATCCAGATAGGTAAGAGGACATCCAGGAGACAGGTTCCAGAGATCCCAGCATACTTCGAAGCCAGACTGCAGCCAGAGATTCATGCAGATTATTATCCATGAGATGTTTCATCAGCTGACTGGCTACATCCCTTTGGAGAGTTTTGGAGTGAAAAGGGAGATCGGATAAGACAGCTGGGTTGAGGTAGTGTTTTTTGAGTACTAGCATAACTCAGGCAAGTTTGAGGGCAGTGGGAACCGAGCCTGAATCCAGGATCAGAAGTACAGAGATGGACAAGATTAGTCAGCCAGAGGTCCAAGGGGCATGTGGCAGTAGTTCATTTCTACAATAGGCCGGAGACAAGGAGGAGAGAGCAGGCAGTCGCAACCGGGGGTGAGTCACGGTGGTAGTAAACTGGGTTTGTGGAAGGAGAGCGTAGAATAGATGTCAATTTTGTTCAAAAAGAAAGAGGAGAAATCATTACAGGTAAGAGAGGAGGTTGAACATGTGATGAATCTATTGGTGGCTGGATGTATGGTTTGGTCAATGGTTTTAAAGAGAACATTGGATTTACCGTGTCCCATAGTTATGATTTCAAAGAGGTACTTCACCCTTCCAGCAGCGAGCACACGCCTGTAGCAACCGAGATGGTCGGTCCAGATCTCTCCTGAACCGTTTTTTCAGACGACCTCCACTTGCACTCCAGATTGTGGCAGGCAGACTTAAGCAATCGAAGTTCTAGGGTTTACCATGGGCACTTGTGATCTTTCTGGTTGTAAGTGGGGCAATGGTGTCGAGTAAGGGTATCGTTGTAGAGGGTCAACACATCGCCAAGCAAAGAACGAGAGTACCAGTTAGAGGGGATGAAGAGACATATTCTGAGAGTTTCAGAGGATTCAGCAGATTTTTGGGATGAAAGGAGATAACAGTATCAGTAGTGTAGGAAGGAGCAGGAAGATTAATATTAGCAATAATTAAGAAATGGTCAGCGAGAGAGATATCTTGGAGAGGTCAAGAACGCTGGTGATGAGCAGATCCAGGGTGTGTCCTCGGGTGAGTGGGGATTGAGAGAGCCCAAGACTGTCCAGGAGTGTGTTGAAGTTGGTCACTAGGTGGGAAGAAGGCAAGTAAAAAATGAATGTTGAAGTCCCCTAGGAGAAGAATTTTGACAGTATAAGTACAGATGAGGGAGAGGAATTCCGAAAACTCAGCAATAAACATAAAGGACGATTACGGCGTCACGTCCCCCTAAAGTACCCTAAGCCCCGCCCCCTCCGATAGCTAGTTCAATCAAGTCTCCTCCAATTCATGACTGAAACTTCACTCACCGTACTAGGGCGATGACTCCAGGTACCGTAACGCTGCCCTCTTCCTGAATGGCCGGCTCCCGACTTTCCCTGGGATGAACTGCCCAACCATTCAGTAGGAAGCCCGCAGCTCCTGTTGTACAGTGCCCTCACCGGTCGAGAGGGAGATTGTTGATTTGGATTCATTCGCTCTCCGTCACAAAGACCCATTCCAAACTCGCTAGAGGAGGGTGTTCAAGAGTGGAGAACGAGTGAGGAGTTAGGAGGTAAAATTATTAAAATAAAGATAACCATTGCGATGTGTTGGCTTTCCACCAGTACGACACTACTTGTTACTGTTATTGTTTATTTGTTTGGCCAACGTGCCCTTTTGTTTTGTTTTGTTTAAATATTTGTTTTATTGTTTAATAAAATGCTGAGCCTGTAGCGTTTCAGTTTGCCCCGCCATTTCCTTGTTGTGTTTTTGTATTGCTGGTCTGACGTCACCCCTGCAGCCATCCTTTTCACACACACATGCATTATATTTGTCATTGGCCATTTTTATTCTATATTATTCTAAACTAACACCTAACACAATTAAACAACAACTGTTCCATATTGAGCCACTGCTGGTAGGTTGAATCTAAAGAAAGTGGTGGGGGGGTTGAGGCCTGCTTTTATAGTAATTGTAGCTAACAAAATTCTTACATAAAATCATTTCATCATGCACATCTATTCATTTTATAGGTTTCAAGTGTGCAGTTTTGAAAGAAACAAATATACGATATCTGTTATTACACTAGGTTCAGACAGTAACATGCTTTGACCATAAGACACTGATGAGGTGAAATGACCCATGGAGTGCAAGTGCAAAAAAATAACCTGAGAATAAGACATAGAAACTTAGCCCAAATACATGTGTGCTATTGTAGCACCCCTTAATCATAGTTATTTAAAACAAAATTGAGATTCACCCACCAAAAGCGGGCCGAGTTGTAACACCCTGCTAGCTAATAAAGGAGGGGTGCACAACACCACCAATAAATACTCATTTCAATTGAAAACAAGGTTTTTTGATTCAGGAGAGAGGCAGTTGTAGGCAATGAGAGATGAAGAGAAACAGGGCAGGTATCACATTCAGCAAATTTATTACACACACAAGGATAAAACAGATATGAGGGCACATTCATACAAATGGTTATCACCAGGCTATTACTGGATCTTGCCTGAATCTTAAATTGCAGTCAATTTATAGTTATATCAAATCCCAAAAGAGCGGTCCTAAATGAATCAAAACAAAAACATACAATAATTAAATAAAACCATAAATATACAAACAATTTCAAGCAGCAGTGAAAACTCAGAGTCACACACCTCTAAAAGTTCAATTCTGAACATCTATCATACAAAACTAGACCTCACTTTACTATAAAAAATGAAATAGGCTTTATGTTGCTAGAATGCAAACAGACTCACTACATTTTGGTTAAAACATAAACATGTTTATGAATTTGGATCAGCTTTAACTGTATCATGCTTTTGTTATGCCTTACAGCTGTTTTTTTTTTTACTGGCCATATATATTTTTTTCGGCTGAGATTGAGGTATTTGAATCATATGACTATTTTGCTGTGAAGTGCAATGAATAGGTGGATGACAGATGAGGGCCATGGTCAGACTGTCAATGCTTCCCACTTGCATAGACAAAACAGCCAAATTAGAACTTCTATCCAATTAAAACAGATTAATAGTTCTTTCTATATGATTTCAACAGCCTGTGAATGATACGAATGGACACTGAAAACCAAATATTGGGATTTCAAGAATCCTTAATAAATAAAATGCACTAAATTAATATTAGGGTAAGCAGAAAGAATCAAGCCACAAACCAACACTATAGTTTGTAAAAGAAAAATAGAAGAAGTTAATATTTAAACTTTAAATAAAATGGATTTGAAAATCAAGCCATATAAAAATGCTGTCTTTATCTCCTCTCATGTAAATGTGTTGTGTGATTAACACAGAAGCCAAATTTGTTGTAAATTCTATGAACAGATGGGCTTCTACTATATGCTTATTTTGAATTTGATCAGTTCTTCATTATCTGTATTAACATTGAATTATTGAAATGGATAGATCTGACATGAAAGTATACGTACCTTCATATTAATATTGTTGTGGCTGCCAGGTTTCTAAATGCAGTGTAACAGGCAGTGGTTGCTGAATTTATTTTTAAATGCTAAGAAAATATTAATATTGACACTACTCTTTCAGAAATGGGAATTTTCACAGGGAACCACGTATTACAATGAGCAAATTTCTTGATGACCATGAAAAAAACCAAAAAAAAAACCCGTAGCACTGCATTGTGACATGAACAACCTCAATCTGACCCTAACATTCGCTAAAAGCTAAACTGCACGGCAGAACTGTTCTTCTGCTGGTTCGTGTCATTTAAAGGCCACAAATCTACACAATTATTATTCCAAAGTTTTAATGTACTTGGTATGGGAGTGGCACATGAGAGCAATACTACAGTTTGTAAAGAAAAAAATTGTATTGAAAATAAATTACCATACCATATACCATATATATTGTTTACTTATATATATTGCATTGAACTCTCAGGCAAATTTGTTGTGTCATGAATTTAGCACAATTTCTCCTAGGCTATGTTTTCAAACCAGTTCATGAAGTGTGTTGCGCATTATGTTAACAGATGGCCTTCAACGTTGTGCCTTTCTTGAATGTATGCAGTTCTTCTTTGTCTGTAGTAGGATTAAATGAATGGAATGGATATAACTGATATATTCTTATACAAGCTGTGAAAAGCCAGTCCAGAACAGGGCTTTCTCTTGGTTTAAAACATTTACAATTCAATTGATGTATGTGGATTTGTCAAAGAAACCACAGGGACAAATACTAAAATATTTAAAAAGTTGACCCAAAAAAAAAACAAAAAAAAAACATTAGCAGAACAACTTACCACAATGTCGTAAGCTTCTATAGGAATAATTAGCAAATGTACATTTTGAAAATGTGTATATTTAGTATAGTAATATATAATACTATCTTCAATATAATATTATAGAAAAAAATGTTATGGTACAAAATAGGGAATAATATGGGCTGATCTGAATACAGTTGGTTACTCCGTTTGATGCTGGGGCGGAAACCACAGCCACTCGTGGTCATTTGTGCTCTAATATCATTTAGTGTATAGATAGGAGGACCTGACCTCAATATGGCCTCAACATGCTGTGCATTCGAGGGCGCTAACCTGCACGGGGTACTTCTTTCCTCCTTGATGCACAGCCTAAATTCATCCATGTAGAGCTCTCCACTGCTTCTCTTTATACATGGCCCAACAGAATATGAAGAGTGCATGATAATGAGATGGTTTCTTGTTTACTTTTTTTTTAAGATCGTCTTAATGGTTCAATATTAATGTATGCAAATACATGATACACTTTTTTGTGACAAATCACGTTTATAAACTTTAAGATTAAATTAAGATCGGACACTGTTTAGACAATTAAAATAGACCCCATTGTTATTATATTTATTCAAGTTTCCTTCCCACATCTATGTCTTTTTCTTTTTTATCATAACAGGTATAACTATGGTCTTACTGGTTAAAACTGATACATGTTCAACTGTTTAGTAGCAGTAAAATAGACAGAGGCGTTAACTTTGGAATTCTATTCATGTTCTTTTATCAGATGATCAGCAGTATTCACAACATTTAACAGAAGTTTTAACCCTTTAAGGACTGGGTTTGTGTTTACACAATCATAATGAAGTGGGCTGCTAGGACCACGATCGATGTAAACACTATAAAAAAAAAAAAAAAAAAAAAACACTTCGTTTTTTAGATTTACAGGGCCACCATACTTTGCAGGACAGGCTTGAAACACACATCAATGGTAGGGGAGGGACTGATGTTCACTTCCTGCTAGTTTTGTTTTTCATGTCACTGTGAGGGGCATTTGGTGTCTAAAGGGTGAAGAGTTTTCAGCGAATAAAAAAGGGGAAACACTGTAAATCTGATGTATATAATAACGGAATGAGTAACTATTATTTTATTTATAAATATTTATTTTTAGAAAATAAATCTAGAGTAGTGTCCATTATTGCTTTTTGAAGACCCTGAGAATAAATGTGTATTATGCCATTGCAATCAGTCAGGTGAATCAATGTCTTGTAATCTGCCCAAACATCAGTATTTTTCAAGAAAACTTTCAGGAAGTATTGCAAGGTCCCTTGGGTCGTATAATGATGCATTTTTCTACACGTATAATCACTGAAAAATGCTTGGTCTTGAAAGGGTTAATTGGAATCCATTCTACCTAAGCTCGCCACATACTGCCAAAGCATGTAGAATAAAACGCTGCATATCCTTTTAAAGCTATTTTGATGCCCAATCAGTCAGATTTTGTATTGGAACATGAATTTTCAAGGACATTTCCAAAAACCTGAAATTCACAAAAAAACACCCCTACATTTTATGTCACTTTCAGAAATGTTGAAAGCAAACAAATACGTACAGCTTTCTAATACAAACATATGCACTAATCTGTTCTGAGGCCTTGTTCAAAGTTTATATATATGTATATATTTCTCATAAGTGCTCTTTTTCATTAGAAGCATTGCTTCTTTATCGCTCCTCCTTACATTGAAATGCTCATTCCCTTATCAACTGGGTTGTAACCAGAATAAAGATGCTGAGACACATATGTTAGTTAGAAACAACAATTGTGTGAATGTTGGGCCCCAGCACTTTTCCAATTGTGCCTATTTGGTTGGTGCTTGGCAAGGTTGCCCCAATTGCTTCTCCTAACTTGGACTTTTATGTTTGATATCACAACTTTAAATGACTGCTGCATTTTTCTAACTTTTTTTTTTTACATTGACAATGTTTTTGTTATAGATACCACTTCTTTTTTTACTTAATCAAATAATGAATAAAGCAAGGGAAAAATATTTGAGTGTTTATGGTAAACAGACAGACAGACAAGACAAGAGAGTAATAAGTAGAAGAGACACATAGTTTCCTGAAATAACACCCTGTCCTTGGTGTATGATAATGGAAGCTAATTAGTCATTCCTGTTGTCCACAGTAAGTTTGCTCTTCTGCACAGCAGTAAACTTGGCATTGTGTTGATTTGTAACAGTCCTGTCTGGTTGGGTTTGGTTGGAGTGCAATCATTCTTCCTGCTGACTGAATAAGTTGACGTATCATGACTTGAGAAGTTTTGCATTGCCTACATTTGCTACCAAGAATTATTGCCCATTTGTCATTTCTATAATTGAGTTCTTCCAAACACATAGAGTCTGTACAAGCAGGTACATGTAGAGGGTAAACATGCAAAACATGTTAGTTTGATGAGAAGTAGTGAATTTGGTGAGAAACTGCAACATCTTGCTGCTCACCTCTATTAAAGGCTTTTCCTAAGAAGTGACAAATATCCACAGTAGTTAGAGATGCAGTGGATGGCAAGTGATCATAGTTGTGAACAAAGCGCGTCTTGTTGACTATGTTTTAATGAACCCTTCAGAGGCTACAATTGAAGAAGGCACTTCAATGTTGCATTTGCATAGTATGAGGTGAAATTCGGGTTGCTTAAGCCTCTGAATGGATGTGTACAGTGGCTCTCAAAAGCATTCACCCCCCTTGGACTTTTCCACATTTTATTGTGTTACAACATGGAATCAAAATGGATTTAATTAGGAGTTTTTGCCACTGATCAACACAAAAAAGTCCATAATGACAAAATGAAAAATCAAATCTACAAATTGTTCTAAATTAATTACAAATACAAAACAGAAAATAATTGATTCCATAAGTATTCACCCCCTTGAGCCAATATTTGGTAGAGGCACCTTTGGCAGCAATTACTGCCATGAGTCTATTTGGGTAAGTCTCTACCAGCTTTGCATATCTGGACACTGCAGTTTTTGCCTGTTCTTCTTTGTAAAATTGCTCAAGCTCTGTCAAGTTGGATGGGGACCTTTGGTGAACAGCAATTTTCAACTCTTTCTACATATTCTCAATTGAATTGAGGTCTGGGCTTTGACTGGGCCACTCCGGGACATTGACCTTTTTGTTTTTAAGCCACTCTTTGCTGCATCCATTTTGCCCTCTATCTTCACGAGCTTTCCAGGCCCTGTCGCAGAGCATCCCCATAGCATCCCCATAGCATGATGCTGCCACCACCATGCTTCACGGTAGGGATGGTGTTCTCAGTATGATGTGCAGTGTTAGGCTTGCGCCAAACATAGCGCTTAACAAGCATTAAGGCCAAAAAGCCTTAATGCTATAAGTCTGGAGTCTCCCACATGCCTTCTGGCAAACTCTAGCCAAGACTTGAGTGAGTTTTTTTCAACAATGGCTTTCTTTTTGCCACTCTTCCATAAAGACCAGTTTTGTGAAGCACCCGGGCTATTGTTGCCGTATGCACAGTGTCTCCCAGCTCAGCCGTGGAAGAATGTAACTCCTTTAGAGTTGCCATAGCCTCTTGGTGGCCTCCCTGACTAGTGACCTCACCAGGATACTCAGTTTTTGAGGACGGCCTGCTCTAGACAGATTCACAGTTGTGCTATATTCTCTCCATTTCTTAATAATGGACTTTACTGTGTTCCTGGGGATATTCAATGCCTTAGAAATGTTCTTATATCCTACCCTTGATTGGTGCTTTTGAAGAACCTTCAGATTTGCTTTGAGTGTTCCTTTGTCTTCATGATGTAGTTTTTGTTAGGCAGTGTACTAACCAACTGTGGGACCTCCCAGAGACAGGTATATTTAAACTGAAATCATGTGAAACACCTTAATTGCACACAGGTGCACTCCATTCAACTGATTACGTGACTTATAAAGACAATTGGTTGCACCAGAGCTTATTTAGGTGTGTCATAGCAAAGGGGGTGAATATTATTTTCTGTTTTATATTTGTAATTAATTTAGAACAATTTGTAGATTTTATTTTTCAAGTTGACATTATGGGCTTTTTTTGTGTTGATCAGTGGCAAAAACTCCTAATTAAATCCATTCTGATTCTATGTTGTAACACAATAAAATGTGGAAAACTCCAATGGGGGTGAATATTTTTGAGAGCCACTGTAATTGCAAGTGTTCTCTTAGAAGATTGAGGCTTTTGCTCTTCCTGAACATTAGTGATGGCTCGGTGAATGAAATGCACTTGATCTTTTACCTTGTGTCCCTTGTGCGTGTTGATGTCCTTCAAGCTTATCAACTTAGGGCAATAAATCGCTCTGAGCCTATTGTACTCTGCAACTGCAGTTGAGGTGCCTTAATGCAGGTGGGGTCAAAAAGTTGATAAGTTGGACACTGCTTAAGGATGTAACTCTGATAAGTGCAATGAAACTTTGTCGATAGGAGGAAATGGAGTTTCCAAGATCCATCATAACTGTTTTTAGAGTCATACCCTGGCATTTGTGAATGGTGATTGCATGAGCACCAATGACTGGGAACTGCTCTCGAACAATGTAGACTCTGTCCATGATTTCAAACTTTGAGCGTAAACATTCAAAGGTTTGGGTGACGCCATTGTTAAATTTGATGGTTATGGTTTTGACCATACTTGTGTAGCATCAAGGGGGAGTCATCATATCATTCTGTGCATGAAAGTAACAGAATTGGAATATATAGGGGGGATCTTAAAACATTCTCTTGTCTTCTTGGTTTCTGGTCATCAACTCCTCCACTGACAAAGAATGCTTTTAATGAGTTAACTAAATACTGGACACATGGCTTATCTTCACGATTGCTGAATTACTCATTCGGTGCCAAAAGCCAAACAATTCTAGGCATCTTCACACACAAGATGAGAACCAGTCTATGTCATAAATCCAGCCGACAGGGGGTGGAATAGTGGACCAATGGAGAACAAGTGGCTGCGTTGGTACGAGAACAACACTTCACATGGACTCAGGCATTGCCCAAATTAATCCAACTATCCAATCACAGGGGTAGAGAGAGACCTACAAATATATGAGCGCGACATTGAAACGACGCTCCTGACACGAAATCCAAGGCTCCAATACACAAACCAGTCTTTGAACTGTGATAACCTGGAGATCCAGCCTGCGACCAGCTGGGACAGAGATACCATTTTCGGACACTCTAATACGAGACAACTATTCTAGTGTTTTCCTTGGTGTTGGAGCGCTGCGTGAGACGTCTAAAATCCTAAAGTACTTGTAATGAAATCTCTAACTTAGCCCTGATTGATCACCAGAGAAAGAGTTGGATAAACATTTGAAATCGACATAAATTGAAGTATATTCAATTTATTGAGCTGGCAGTGCCGGAGTTTGCTATGGAAAATCCAGGCATAACTGGACGAAGAGTGCACATATTGGTGGAGGAATTGCTGTTTCAGTGGAATACCTAAATAGTTAATGATTCTTAGTTCTTTGCAAAGACATTTCTTTCGTACCCTGAAGTGGAGATGAAACACGAGGAAGGCAGACCCTGGAACCTACCTGACCTTGCCAGCGGGCAAGCTTTGAGCGCCTATATTGTTGAAGACATGGACAGCTGGAAGAAGCAGTGCAAGTCTGTTAAGTATTCAATAAGTAGTGTTGTAATCCTCTTAAAGTACAGTTGATAATATTCAATTTGAAGAGCAGTGTTTTTATCTTCCCAAAAGGTTGGCTGTGCCGTGCAGTTCTGCAAAGGACCACCAGGGCAATAGTAAATACAAACCTGGGTGTAGTGAAGCCAGAGGAACCTGACTCCACAGCACCATGTACTGGAAGCTCCCCAGTACCTGGAAAGAGAGAAAAGGGGACACAGCAATAAACAAACAAAAGGAAAAGGGAAATTGAAGACAACCACCAAGTACTCACCTGACTCCCGGTGCAGAGGGTTGCCTCCAAAAGGAGTCCATTACGGAAAACCTGTACTGTGTTCATTTAATTAGTTATTAACTGTGAAGAACTTCTGTGTGTTTAGCAATTACGGTCTGGATCACATTTATCTGCACTACAATACAGACACCTTAGCTAGGTCCCAAACTACGTGAATGCACTTGTCACACAATATATATATATATATATATATATATATATATATATATATATATATATATATATATATATATATATATATATATATATATATATATAAGTAAATAAACTAGCTGTTTTCCCCCCATTGTGTTGTCGATTGCAGATGAAGAGATGTAATGTACATTCAGAAAGAAATACCATTTAATTGCCCTTATTAATCGCATATCAGGATTGAAGTAACAAAAAATAAATAAATAAATAAATCCCCACCTATGACCAGCAAAGAAAAACGCTGACATACATTGCTCAGAGAAGTTATCTAATTGAATTCGAAGACACTTTCTCATTATTATTGTTTGGTACTGAAAAAATGCATACAGCTCAAACTTTGCATATGATTTGTATCAAATTAGCTTTATACAGGGCTTATTTGTATCCAAATCAGTGGCGGAGCAATAGCAGGTACAACTGCACTCGGGCCCACACACTGAGAGGGCCTCGGAGGGCTTCGAAAGCTTTTATTTATTTATTTATTTATTTATTTTTTAACAATGATAATATCCTTTGCATTTATATTTGCAGATGCTACATGTTAGTATCACTGTAGCTGCCAGTGTGCGGTGCCAGTAACTTAGATTGTATCCTCCCTCATTTCAACAGGTATCGCTATTGTTTTAATTATCCGAATTTTTTTCCCCCGGAGTCTGATACGAGGCATGTCTTCATGGGAGGTTTTGCGGTTCTATTCAGCACAGACATCTGCAGTTATATTCTGTGTGCCCGATTCATCCTGTAGTTTAGACGGAAGCTGTTGGGTGCTGCTGCGGGCACCAAAATAAACTACAGCAAATCAACAAGCCTGCATTTCTGATTTAATAATAATAATAATAATAATAATAATAATAATAATAATAATAATAATAATAATAATAAATGGTTTCCTATATGAGACAGTTCCAGCAAATGTCTGTGCAGAATGTTGAATTCTGTAATAATTTCTGTGATCACAGAATTGGGGAATCCTGGTAGGGTAAGTATTTAAACCTGTTTGTTTATGATTAAAAAATAGTGTAGTGTTGGATGTAAAATAAAATAAAGCAGGTGAGTAGAAAACGTTCTTATTTCATGCTAACATGCTAACAATTAAATTTAATTCAATATTGAACACTTGATTTGGTATGTTTGATACAGTGGCTTGCAAAAGTATTGACCCCCCTTGGCATTTTTCCTATTTTGTTGCCTTACAACCTGGAATTAAAATGGATTTTTTGGGGGTTTGTATCATTTGATTTACACAACATGCCTACCACTTTGAAGATGCAAAATATTTTTTATTGTGAAACAAACAAGAAATAAGACAAGAAAACAGAAAACTTGAGCGTACATAAGTATTCACCCCCCCCAAAGTCAGTACTTTGTAGAGCCACCTTTTGGGGGGATGAATACTTATGCAGTCTCTTGGGGTATGTATCTATAAGCTTGGCACATCTAGCCACTGGGATTTTTGCCCATTCGTCAAGGCAAAACTGCTCCAGCTCCTTCAAGTTGGATGGGTTCCGCTGGTGTACAGCAATCTTTAAGTCATACCACAGATTCTCAATTGGATTGAGGTCTGGGCTTTGACTAGGCCGTTCCAAGACATTTAAATGTTTCCCCTTAAACCACTCGAGTGTTGCTTTAGCTGTATGCTTACGGTCATTGTCCTGCTGGAAGGTGAACCTCCGTCCCAGTCTCCAATCTCTGGAAGACTGAAACAGGTTTCCCTCAAGAATTTCCCTGTATTTAGCGCCATCCATCATTCCTTCAATTCTGACCAGTTTCCCAGTCCCTGCCGATGAAAAACATCCCCACAGTATGATGCTGCCACCACCATGCTTCACTGTGGCGGTGATGAGAGGTGTTGGGTTTGCGCCAGACATAGCATTTTCCTTGATGGCCAAAAAGCAAAATTTTAGTCTCATCTGACCAGAGTACCTTCTTCCATATGTTTAGGGAGTCTCCCACATGCCTTTTGGCGAACACCAAACGTGTTTGCTTATTTTTTTCCTTAAGCAATGGCTTTTTTCTGGCCACTCTTCCGTAAAGCCCAGCTCTGTGGACTGTATGGCTTAAAGTGGTCCTATGGACAAATACTCCAATCTCCGCTGTGGAGCTTTGCAGCTCCTTCAGGGTTATCTTTGGTCTCTTTGTTGCCTCTCTGATTAATGCCCACCTTGCCTGGTCTGTGAGTTTTGGTGGGCGGCCCTCTCTTGCCAGGTTTGTTGTGGTGCCATATTCTTTCCATTTTTTAATAATGGCTTTAATGGTGCTCCGTGGGATGTTCAAAGTTTCGGATATTTTTTTATAACCCAACCCTGATCTGTACTTCTCCACAACTTTGTCCCTGACCTGTTTGGAGAGCTCCTTGGTCTTCATGGTGCCGCTTGCTTGGTGGTGACCCTTGCTTAGTGGTGTTGCAGACTCTGCGGCCTTTCAGAACAGGTGTATATATACTGAGATCATGTGACACTTAGATTGCACACATGTGGACTTTATTTAACTAATTATGTGACTTTTGAAGGTAATTGGTTGCACCAGATCTTATTTAGAGGCTTAAAAGGAAAGGGGGTGAATACATATGCACGCACCACTTTTCCGTTATTTATTTTTTTAGAATTTTTTTAAACAAGTTATTTTTTTCATTTCATTTAAACAAGTTATTTTTTTCATTTCACAATAAAAATCAATTTTACTTCCTGGTTGTAAGGCAACAAAATAGGAAAAATGCCAAGGGGGGGTCAATACTTTCGCAAGCCACTGTATTTATAAATAATGGTTAAATTAACGTTTGGGGAGGAGGGCCCACAATAAGGTCCTGTAGTGGGGCACATCTTCATCTTCCTCCGCCACTGATCGGAATATCTCATAGGGAGCTCAAAGCAACCCACAAACACATATGAGTGAGTCAATGGGGCTGAAGGACCACCCTGTACAAGTGTATGAGCTATCCTTAATTTAAGAGTGCAGAAAATATAAACCGTGTTCACAGCGCTGTATGGTGCATAACCGTAGAACTGTATCAGAACAATAACCGCAGACAGGTGGACACACACACACACACAGATGACGTTTCTCACATTTTTATGTGGCACAACTGCAGCTCCACAATCAGGATATATATATATATATATATATATATATATATATATATATATATATATATATATATATATATAAGAACATGAGAAAGTTTACAAACGAGAGGAGGCCATTCGGCCCATCTTGCTCGTTTGGTTGTTAGTAGCTTATTGATCCCAAAATCTCATCAAGCAGCTTCTTGAAGGATCCCAGGGTGTCAGCTTCAACAACATTACTGGGGAGTTGATTCCAGACCCTCACAATTCTCTGTGTAAAAAAGTGTCTCCTATTTTCTGTTCTGAATGCCCCTTTTTCTAAACTCCATTTGTGACCCCTGGTCCTTGTTTCTTTTTTCAGGCTGAAAAAGTCCCTTGGGTCGACACTGTCAATACCTTTTAGAATTTTGAATGCTTGAATTAGGTCGCCACGTAGTCTTCTTTGTTCAAGACTGAACAGATTCAATTCTTTTAGCCTGTCTGCATATGACATGCCTTTTAAGCCCGGCATAATTCTGGTCGCTCTTCTTTGCACTCTTTCTAGAGCAGCAATATTTTTTTTATAGCGAGGTGACCAGAACTGAACACAATATTCAAGATGAGGTATATATATATATATATATATATATATATATATATATATATATATATATATATATATATATATATACAGTGACAAAGTGAGGTCCACAAAGTCAAACTTGTACACAAATCAGCTTGAGATACCACACCAACCACACAGAACAGCAGTTCAGGGTTAAACAGGACTGTACCTGCACTTTTATTGTGTTCCAATGTTCAGGTAGAGGGATGGTTTATTCTGGTTAAACCCAGCTGATAAGGGAATGAGCATTTCAGTGTAAAGTGGAGTGATCAAAAAAAGAAGCCAATATATTCTCAAAAAGGAAGGAATTTATTTACAAAAAACCTTGTTAATGAGTCAGTTAGGGTTGATATTAAAACAACAAAAGTAGGGAAATGTGATGTTTGGGTTTTTAACCCTAACTCTGCATTCCCTCCCACCCACTTACAAGCAATGGCAGAGGCAAGGCAACACAAGCAACCACAGACAGTTAAGGTGAACAACATACAACTCTCTGTAGATAACACCAGAAACATCCATCATCATGTTCCACTAGGTGTATCTGGTCTACTGCAATGCCAGTGTGTTGGAGGGTCATGTATATCTGAGCACTGCTTATGCAGGTCTAGTAAGATACGAAGATCGAATATTATCAACCGTGTTTGTCGACATGACATGGAGACACTTCAAGGTGACGATGCTGGTTACAAATCACACCGTAGTGTGGCATCCACGTTTGACCCACCCCCACCCCCACCTGACGGGTGGACTGCATGCAGGGCCCGTTGTACTCGCTTGTATGTATACATACCAGTATCATTCATATATATATATATATATATATATATATATATATATATATATATATATATATATATATATAAGTTTACATACTCCAATGGAAATGTATGATTTCTAGAAATTTCTCAAAAACAAAGAATTTTGGGAAAAATCTTTTGTAGCAAAAGTTTTGCTTTTGTAGATGAGGAAAAAAAGTTAGACGAAATAGATGTCTATAATTATTTATTTCAGCTTTTTTTTTTCAAAATTCCAAAAGTTTTAATTCAAATGTATTCATACCCTGTGATGCTATGATAGCATTGTCTAGGTGTTTGAAATTTAAATATGATAATGCAAAATCTAATTCTAGAAAAGTCTAGAAAATCCTGGATTGTAGGTGAACATTCTTAGAGAGTATAGAAGGGTTAGGCATAGGATGATTGCTCTAATTACCAATAAATCAATATGGGAAAAGTATAGCGCTATCCGAAGACCAAAGGCAGAAAATTATTTATTGTCATAAAGCGTAATCAAGTATCCCAATTTCAACTTTTGTTTCTATTATCAAGAAGTACAAGACCCATAGTACTGTCACAATGCTCCCTCGGACTGGAAGAAAGATGGTTACTTCACCAAGAACAAGTAGGAGAATTGTTAGGAAAGTTAATAACAATCCGAGATTGACTGCCAAAGATATTGAAAGTGAATTAGCTGTAAGTGTGAATGGGGTTTCCATTGTAACCATAGGTTGAGTATTGCATGGTGAAGGTCTCAGTGGCCGCAGGCCAAGGAAAATGCAACTCTTAGGAAAATGTCACACGGACAGTCACTTACAGTTTGCAGAATGGTATTCTGAAAAAGTTTTTATTCAGAAAAAAATATATATATTAAAAATACAAAACTGAAAGATCAAAATTGGACAAGTCTCCGCCCCTCCTGAGTCAATACTTGGTGGAAGCACATTTGGCAGCAATTACAGCTGTGAGTCTGTTGGAATAAATTTGACCATTCTTCTTTACAAAACTGTTCAAGCCCTGTCAAGTTCTTTGGGGAGCGTTGATGGACAGCAATCTTCAAGTCATGCCACAAATTTTCGATTGGATTTAGGTTGGGGCTCTGACTGGGCCACTCAAGGACATTTACCTTTTTGTTCCTTAGCCACTCCAGTGTAGCTTTGGTTGTGTGCTTTGGGTCGTTGTCATGCTGAAAGATGAACTTTCATTGAGTAATGGCTTCTTTCTTACCACCTTACCGTACAGGCCAAATTTGTGGGATATTGTTGTCACATGTACACTTTGACCAGTCTTGGCCTGTACCTGTAGCTCTTGCAAAGTTGCCATTGGCCTATTGGTAGCATCTCTGATCAGTTTCCTTCTTGCTCGGTCATCCAGTTTGGAGGGACAGCCTTATCTAGACAGGGCCTTGGTGGTGCCATACACCTTCCACTTCTTAATAATTGTCTTGACTGTGCTCCAAAGCCTTTAATATTTTTTTTATACACATCCCCTGATCTGTGCCTTTCAACAACTTTGTCCAGGAGTTCTTTTGAAAACACATTGGTGTTCATGGTTGAGTCTTTGCTTTGAAATGCACTACCCAGCAGAGGGAACCTACAGGAACTGCTGAATATATCCTGAAATCATGTGATTCACTAGAATTTAACAGAGGTGGAGGCCACTTAACTTGGTGTGTGATTTTGAAGGTGATTGGTTACACCTGAACTAATTTAGGATTGCTATTACAAGGGGGGTGGACACTTATCCAAGCAAGCTATTTCAGTTTTTATTTTTAATTAATTTCTACAAATTTCTAGAATTTTTTTTTTCACTTGGTAGTTATGGGGTAGGATGTGTAGAAATGAAATAAATAAATAAATAAAACAATGCATTTTAATTCCAGGCTATAAGGCAACAAAAGATGAAAATTTTGAAAGTGGGTGTAGACTTTCTATAGGCACTGTATATATATATATATATATATATATATATATATATATATATATATATATATATATATATATATATATGTAATACATGGATGATGGGCTATTCTGCCCTTGCAAAAGAGTCCCCTTCTTAAGCTTAACAGATAGATAAACTCTTTCCAGTAACTGTAGTATTGAATGATGCTTTATTGACACCAGTTTGTAGGTACAGTGTTAGGAACTGAGTAAAACTGAAATAAAATACAGAAAACAACCGTAAGTACGGGTATGCTGAATACTATGCTTAATTCTCACTAATAGCACAGCATGTATTTTTAGGTATGGTATAATATTATCATAAACTCAGAAATATGCTGCCGTATGCAAAATAATTCGCCAAACATGGCAAAATCAATTACATAGAACAGATATCTCCGACCATGCAACTATCAAAAAAATACGTAAATCTATCACGCTAACGATCATCCATATAAAATATCATCATGAATTGAAAGGTGAGTATGTTATTATTGATTTTACTTACAGACAATGCTTCTACAAATAATTGCAAGAAGGATGGAGTTCGATGATATCTGCAGCGCCACAGAGCGACTTTCACCGTTGCTAACAAGGATTCTTCTTTACAGGAAATAGGAACTTAAGCAAACAACAGACCTTATCAGTAAACAGCGCCATCTAGTGCCCAAATGGAATTGACTTAAAAAATGAACTCAAACCAACTAAAGGGTCCAGAACACTCCCCGTCTGGTATCTGTAAAGATGCTAACATTAACACTAGAACTTAAAGTTACTTATCAGTCTCTGGAGAGAAGAGTAGGACAGTCTCTGAAACTGGACGCAGAAAGGTTTTGCATGACCCCTGTCTTGCTGTCTTGACTTTAACCTTTCTTACTTTCCCATCTCTGCCAGGAAAGGTCTTCACAACGATGCCCATGGGCCAGTCGTTCCTTTTCACTTGACTGTCTCTCAGCATCACAATGTCTCCCTCCTTAAGGTTGGGTTTCTCTTTCTGCCACTTCCTACGGCTCTGCAGGGTAGGAAGATACTCCTTTCTCCAGCGGTGCCAGAAGGTGTCGGCAAGGCTTTGAACTTGCATCCACTGCCGGCTGAAGAGGTCTTTCTCGTTGAATTCACCTTGGGGAGGAGGAACTACAGCAACCTTTTGGATGAGGAGTGTCGCTGGCGTCAAGATGAGGGGGAAGTCTGGATCCGTGGACACAGGAACCAATGGACGAGCATTCACGATGGCTGAGACTTCCTCCATGAAAGTAGTCAGGACTTCGTGAGTAAGCCTGGATGGACCCACCTTCAGCAGCATGGAATCCAGGATGGGCCTCGTAATGCCAATCATTCTCTCCCAGCTGCCTCACATATGAGATGAGTGTGGTGGGTTGAAGACCCAAGTACACCCTTTGTCACTCAGGTACTCTTGGACCTCCTTGTCACTCTGAACGGCCTCCATCTTCAGCTCTCTGCAGGCCCCGATAAAGTTTGTACCACAGTCGGACCTGATTTGTTTGGCTGGTCCTCTGATGGAAAGGAACCGTCGCAGAGCATTTATGAAACTTGAGGAATCCATCGACTCAATGACTTCAATGTGTATGGCCCTGGTGCTCATACATGTGAACAGCACAGCCCAGTGTTTACTGCTTGCTAGTCCACCCCTGGTGCGACGTGCTGTAACCATCCATGGCCCAAATATATCTAACCCAACAAAAGAGAAGGGAGGGTCAGTGCTGAGGCGATCCACAGGTAAGTCAGACATCTTCTGAGTCTCTATCCTCCCACATAGTCTTCGGCAGATGACACATTGATAGAGTATGCTGCTGACGCGCCGTTTTCCACCGATGACCCACAGACCAGCTGCTCTCAAGGAACCCTCAGTGAAGTGGCGCCCTTGATGGTGGACCTGCTAGTGGTGGTGACGGATGAGTAGAGTTGCGATGTGGCTCCGTCCAAGCAGGATGAGAGGGTT
This sequence comes from Polyodon spathula, assembly GCF_017654505.1. NCBI lineage: Eukaryota > Metazoa > Chordata > Actinopteri > Acipenseriformes > Polyodontidae > Polyodon > Polyodon spathula. Next base: position 51,143,785 of record NC_054534.1, on the reverse strand, counting down.
AATTTCATCTTTACCTAGGCTTGCTTGGGACAGACGTCCTCCAATCCTCAGTAGGCCTGAATCATCAATGTAGGGGCACAGACTGAAGAGTGGGCTCTGCTTAGGAATGGCTTTACCTTCTCTGATGCATTCCAATTCCTCTCGAAAGGCGTCGTGTTGCAGACTGCGGATTATGATATTCTTGGCTTGATCCAGGTCTTCGGTGGAGCAGGGTTTTTTGCAGATGTGCCATCCTTTGCAGCTGCTGCCTACCTTGAAGGAGTGAGCAACATGCACAAGCCTTGCTGTTGCGTGTGTCAGTGCTTGCCAGCTTGAGAACCTTTCGAAGCACTTGGGGTCTAACTTGTTGCTGGAGACATTGGTGGCGTGACAAGCAACTTGGGGGCGGATCTCATAGTCAGATCCGGGATCAACCAAGTCGAAAGGTGTGTGAAGGGTTTCTGGCTCTGCTGACCTGAACAAGAAAGCTGGTCCAGTCAACTATGTGCTATGAGTCAGGCTGCCTGCTGGGACTGATCTTGAGGCATGATCAGCAGGGTTCTGGTCAGTAGGGACGTGCTTCCACTGCTGTGGGCTGGTAGATCTCCTGATACGTTGCACCCTGTTATTCACATATACGTAGAATCGTCTGGCGTCGTTGTGAATGTAACCAAGGACCACTTTACTATCAGAGTAGAATGTGACAACATCGAGTTGGATGTCAATCTCATCGACGATTGCTTCTGCTATTTCCACAGCTAGAACAGCAGCGCACAACTTGAGTCTTGGAACGGTGATCTCAGGACGTGGAGCGAGCTTAGCCTTACCAAAGATGAAGCCAACATCTATGTTCCCACTGGCATCAGTTCTCTTCAGGTAAGCTACTGCTGCGATGGCATTCGTGGAGGCATCACAGAAGACGCACATCTCTTTCTTGTGTGCTTGGCTGAGAGAGGTAGAGGTGTATGTGCGAGAGATCTTGACCTGCTCAAGCTCCTTCAGTGAGTCTCTCCACAGCTTCCATTCCTTGAGGTTCTCTTCTGGGAGAGGGGCATCCTAGTCAGAAGCCTCCATGGTGAGCTCTCTGAGTAGAGATCTTCATCGAATGCTTACCGGGGCGACAAATCCAAGCGGGTCAAACAGGCTGTTGATCGTCGACAAGACTCCACGTCTAGTGTATGTTTTCTCTGCTGAAGACACCTGAAATGTGAAGACGTCCTCTGCGATGTCCCAGCTCACCCCGAGAATTCTCTGCATGGGAGGGAAGTCGACACTCAGATCCAGGTCCTTCAGCTCCTTAGCTAGGTCGTCTAGAGGAAAGGCTCTCATGACCTCTGCCTTGTTAGAGGCGATCTTGTGCAGGCGTAAGTTGGAGAGGGCCAAAATCTCTTGAGTGTTCTGAAGAAGAGTGATGGCTTCCTTCTCTGTGGGGAGGGATACGAGACCGTCGTTGACGTAAAAGTTCCTCTCGACGAAGTGCCTTGCCTCTGCTCCGTAATCCCTCTCGCCCTCTAAGGCGGCTCTCCTGAGGCCATACATGGCCACTGCTGGGGATGGACTATTACCGAAAACATGGACCCGCATCCTGTACTCCACAACTTCGTCATCCAAGTCGTTGTTGCGATACCAGAGGAATCGCAGGTAGTTACGATGGTCTTCACGAACAACGAAGCAATGGAACATCTGCTGCACATCTGCTGTCACAGCCACTGGTTCCTTTCTGAACCGTGGCAGTACCCCAAGCAGGCTGTTGTTCATGTTTGGACCAGTAAGCAGGACGTCATTCAAAGATACCCCATGGTGCTGGGCGCTGGAGTCGAATACCACTCTTATCTGTCCAGGTTTTTGTGGATGATACACCCCGAAGATCGGAGGATACCAGCACTCTTCTTCTGCTTGTAGGGGTAGAGCGAATTCAGCGTGCCCATTCTCAAAGATTTTGCACATGAACTCAATGAAGTGGTCCTTCATCTCTGGACGTTTCTTGTATGAGTGAGGCGAGGCTATTGCTGGCCTGATCGCGGTTCTTGGGGAGACGTTGCCGTGGGCTACGGAAAGGGAGCGGAGCAACCCAGCTGTTTGATGCATCCTGATGGAACTCTTTCTCCATCATCTTCAGGAAGGCGAGATCCTCCATTGAAGGAGCTGGTTTGTCATCATCCTTAGTGTAGCAGAAGACAGATTCCCCCATGAGGCTTGCCACGTCAGCTGGAGTGCATCTCTGCTTCAGGGACATGGTGCCAGAACTTCGAGGCTGGCGTGTGTGGCTGAAGTTCTCCTTAACATGGAAGCTGCTGAGACAAGGACTCATGAAGCTGGGGCGTCCGTTCTCCAGAATGTTTGTCTTGAAGGCGTTAACTGGTGAAGGTTTGTGTGCCCCTCCGAGACAGACATCTCCCACTATCACCCAGCTGAGGGCTAGGCGCTGTGCGAAGGGAGCGTGCAGGGGCCCGTTGCGCTGCTCTAGCACCTTGTGCACCTGGATGATGTCTCTCCCTAGAAGTAGCAGTATCTCTGCTTGGGGGTTCAGAGGAGGTATCTTGGTGACTAAGAACTTGAGGTGAGGGTGGTACCTTGTTACATCTGGTGTAGGGATTTCGGCCCTATTGTCTGGGAGCTCGTTGCACTCGATGAGCGTGGGAAGAGGTAAACAGGTCTTTTCATCAGCTGATTCCACAATGAAGCCTCTTGCATGCCGGCCTACAGTCTGCGAGATACCTGAGCACATCTTGAGGGTGTAGGGTGAGGCATCATTGGCTACGTTGAATATCTTGAAGAAGGCTGACCTGTTACTTTGGTGATCCAGAATGGCATATGTTCTCATCTTCTTCTCAGGATGACCTTCTGGGTAAACATTAACAAGACAGATCTTGGAGTAAGACTTCCCCGTGGGACTGTCTCCACAGACCTCAGTACAGGTGGACGTGGCAACTGGAGAGGAGGGAGACTTGTCTTCCTCCCCGCCATGCTGTGTGGAGGAGCTGACGGCATCTTTGTGAGACCAAGGGGCAGGACCGGCGTGAAGAGCTGCAATATGCTTGTCGCTTTCGCACTCAGAGCACTGGATGACAGCTTTACAGTTCTTCGCCTGGTGTGCTGTTGAGTAGACACACCTAAAACATATAGAGTTCTCTCTAAGGTAGGTTTTTCTCTCTTCTAGGGGTTTCTCCCTAAAGCCTTTACACTTTCGCAGGGGGTGCGGCTTTTTGTGGATAGGGCATTGTTTGTTAGGGTCCTCCTTCTTGGATTCATCTTTCTGGATGGCGTTGTCCACTTCTGTCTTGTGCACTGTGATAAGGGCTCTCGCCGTTCTCGTTGAGAATTTCTCTCCTTTAGGCGGCGCTGCGCTGGAAGTGGATGTGATGAAGCTTGGGTCGTTCCTCATTTTTGCTTCTGCACGAATTAAACTGGAGAAGAACGAGAAGGGTGGGAAGCTGACACCATGCACCTGTTTGTATCTGGTCCCCTGTGAAATCCACTTCTCCTGCATGCTGAAGGGGAGCTTCTCCAGAATAGGCTTGATGCCTCTTGCAGTGTCCAGGTAGGACAGGTCGGGTAAGTAACCTTCAGCTTTGGCTGCCTCCAACTCGAGGAGAAGGTCACCCAGCTCTCTCAGACGTTGGGGGTCTTTATTGGAGATCTTCGGGAAGCGTTCAAGCTTGTTGAAGAGGGCTGTCTCCATAGCTTCAGCAGACCCATAGCACTCCTCTAGCCGTTGCCAGACCACACTGAGGGCTGCAGCAGGATGATTGACATGGACGGACCTCATTCTTCTCACATGCTCAGCTGATTCTGGCCCAAGCCACTTGGTTAGTAGGTCGAATTCCTCACTGGGCTTTAGGTCGAGGCATTCAACGGCATTGGAGAATGTTGACTTCCAAGCCCAGTAGTTCTCTGGCTTGTCGTTGAACTTGGTGAGTCCAGCTGTGAGGAGGTCGCGGCGTGCTAGGAACTTTGCCAGATCTGCAACATTGGCATGATCAGAATGGGTCCCACTGGACTCATGACGTTCTACACCAGGTGGCTGGCCGTCATCATCTGCGTAGCACCTGGGAGACTGCGAGGTGTGGAGCCTGTAGGTGGGGTTAGGCACGTTCACCACATGCTCTCTGATAAGATGAGTCGTTGGGTGTCTTGAGGTGGCTGGCACTCCAGTATGAGTGGGGGCGCGAGAGAGAGGATGTAGTCGTGGTTGCAGGTGATCAACTGGGGGAGGCGATTCAACCTTGACGTCTGGCTGTGAGACTTCCTTGTATGCTGACGGCTGATGGTAGTTCACATAGGCTTGCTGGTCTTGTACATACTTCTCAACCCTCTCGAGAGAATGGTAGGTTGAGCCTTGTTTGTTGTCGTTTGTTGCATCCATCGCTGTCTCAAATACATAAGCCTCAGCTAAGGCGGCCTCCGCCTCTTTCTCCTGCTGAAGAGCCTCTAATGTGGCTTCCAGGCGGGTCTCCTCCACTTTAAGCTGGGCCTTCTTCACTTTCATTTCTATTTCTCTCTGTGTATATGATGCTCTTGCTAGTGCTGCTTCAGCCTTGGCGCGAGCTTTTAATGCAGCCAAGCTTGCTGCAGATTTTAGGTATGGTATAATATTATCATAAACTCAGAAATATGCTGCCGTATGCAAAATAATTCCCCAAACATGGCAAAATCAATTACATAGAACAGATATCTCCGACCATGCAACTATCAAAAAAATACGTAAATCTATCACGCAAACGATCATCCATATAAAATATCATCATGAATTGAAAGGTGAGTATGTTATTATTGATTTTACTTACAGACAATGCTTCTACAAATAATTGCAAGAAGGATGGAGTTCGATGATATCTGCAGCTCCACAGAGCGACTTTCACCATTGCTAACAAGGATTCTTCTTTACAGGAAATAGGAACTTAAGCAAACAACAGACCTTAACAGTAAACAGCGCCATCTAGTGGCCAAATGGAATTGACTTAAAACATGAACTCAAACCAACTAAAGGGTCCAGAACACAGGTATATTCTAAAAGAAAGGCATAATACCACAGTAGTGACGTCAAAAAGTGATAATTCCTCTAGAGGAAAATATACTTGAATTTTGACCCATTCGACTTCGAGGCCATCACTTTCAATTCTAACTCAAAATGTCTCATTTTCAATCACAAAAGTATCCATTAATAATCAATCAAAATGAAAATACTTAAAAAAATAAAAAGTAAAGCTGGTACATTTGTATCTCAGAGAAACTGGAGAACGGATAACAACATAGAACGTCTGTACAGCACTGAAACACTATGTTCAAAAAAAAGAACTGTACTGCTGAACCTTGTCTTCTTTAATATTAGCATCACAAGGTTCTCCTTTGGTCTTGTAATTTTAATATCAGCATCACAAGGGTCTCCTTCTGTCTCATAATTTATGACGTCACAGAAACCCTAGATGGAATTATGTTCCTGTAACTCACTGAAACCCATCTGTTATATATATATATATAGCGGCACTACAGTAATTATAACTGTATTTTTTTTTTTGTTTTAACTATGAAATCAGTCCTAAAAAATGCTGAACACTTTGATTTAATTCCCTTTAATATTTATATTAAGTAAAATAACTGCATAACTCAAATGATAAAATAAAATTTCAGTACTACTGACAAAAATGATAAATTTACTGCACCACAGATCCAAACAGAATAATCTTTTTAATACAGACGATGGTTTTGCAATTTTTTCATTACTCAGTCAAATCATTATGAGTGAAATTGTCTTCATTAAAATCCATTTATATTTGACTGAACTTTTTTAAATCATATTTAATGACATCATTTCCTATATGGCTGTATTGGGTGGGGGTATTTTCTTAAATGCGTTTTCACTTTTTACCAAGATATTAATGGTTGACACTATGAGTTTAATATAAAAAACAAGTGGAAACCATGTTGCGCCACTATACAATTTAAGGAAGCAAGTTTATAGCAACTATTAAATATTTTATTTAAAATCACTATTAAGTTTTAAATAAACAAGTGAACAGTTTTTAAATGTTCTTAATTTCATTTATATGACAAGTCTATATTTCAGATATCGCATTCAAGAGGAAGAGCAAATGGCAATGAAGCTGCCTTTAAAGATTACAGGCTACTGGGCGTGTCAGGCAGAGAATGGCACAAAGCAGCTTCTCTGAATAGGGAAGGCAATCCGCACTGGGAGGCCAGAAGGTCTGTGGCCTAAAATCAGTTCCATTAAGATGGCTGCAGAGAGCCAATATCCCCTGCTGAGCAGACAGCATTCTCACACTGCGCCATGTTATGGGTGTGTGTCTTTGTGAGCAGACCTTATAGAAAACCACCACCTCTCAGGACTCCCCAAAATTCTTCCACAAAAGCCTGTCTGCTGCATCCCTCATCCACGTTGCTCCGACGTATTTCCTAATTTCGTCTTGCCATTTTCCTGGAGGTCTTGGTGGCTTTATATCTCTTGGGATCCAGTCTAGTATCTCCTTAGTCCAGCGATGGTCTGTTCTTGCAACATGTCCGGCCCACTGCCATTACAGTTTTTTCACTCTTATAATAACATTGCATGCTTTTATTTGTGCTCTTATCCATTCCTTCCTTTTCCTATCTCGTCTTGTTATTCCCAGAATGCACCTTTCCATACTTATGAAGCATAAGGGTAGTTTCCCTTTCAGAACTATGCTTAATCTTCCAAAGGCACTCCAGCCCATTTTTGCTCTTCTGTTGATTTCGCACATTTGGTTCTTCGTTGCCAAAGCAAACTGTCCTAAGGATACATAGTTATTGACTTCTTCAAGCTGGATCCCATTGACTTCAATTGCCTGTGAAGTGGTGTATTTATTGAACATGACTTGAATCTTCTTCGGGTTCATTTTCAAGCCTGCTTTGATGCTAGCATTGTGTAGTTCTTGTTTGTAATTCTGCTGGGCACGTTGTAAATATGAGGATGTCGTCAGCAAATCATAGGTGATTCAGATAGGCTCCATTGATCTTCAGTCCTTGATTTTCCCAATTCACTGTTTTGAAAATGTCTTCTAGGGTGGCCGTGAAGAGCTTTGGTGAAAATGTATCTCCTTGACAAACTCCTTTTTTCAATCTTGATTTTTTCTCTGTTTTTATGGAGTCTTACTGTGGATGTTGCATTCTTGTATATGGTGCTGATCAAGTCTCTGTAGGTTTTCTCAATTCCTTGTGTTTTCAGAGAGCTTAATACAGATCTTGTGTAAACAGAGTCAAAGGCTTTTTCATAGGCAATGAATCCCAAGCAAAGTGGTAGTTCATACTTTTTGCTGGTTTGAATCACTTGCCGTACAACTTGAAGATGATCCATTGTGCTAAATCCACTCCTGAACCCTGCTTGCTCATTTGATAAGCTGAGTTAAAGAGACAAGAGCAGTAATCAGTGTTGCTTATAAATATAATTTATTACTTGTTTAAAAATGATTTCTTACACTTTGTACATAGACTTGAGAGAAGAAATGCAAGCATTTGCAAGAAACCAAGTTAAGAAGCATGTCAAAAGAAGGCGAACAGCACCACCACTATACAATAACTAATGCAATTACTAGCACTTTTCTGTTAGTACTTCTTATAAAGGGTGCCAAATTTGCATAGTAGATACAGCTTTAGAAAAAACAGCCATTTATTACACAAAAAAACAAGATATTGTACTGTTGGTAAATATTGAAAAACAAAAAGCTGTATCTTTTTTGACAAACGTCAAAACATACATAGTTCAGCACTTAAAATATAATGATACAAGTTGTCCCCTTTGTGTTTTCATTTATCCTTGTTTTTTAGTTAAACATGCACTGTCGACTCTGATGTTTCTGGCAAATGTATGATTCATTTTACAACTTAAGCAGTTACATCAACAATGTCATGAAATGATGAATAACAGACAAACAAAATTAAGCTTAAATATAGTCCCTTATATAAAGATATATGGATGAGTTAACTACAATTTATATTACAGTGGCAGATGAGGCCAAAGTTTGTCATAATTGAATTTCAATCCCTTTATAAAATGCTGAGAAAACATCATCTATCTAACTGTGTTCTGATCCACCAGAAACACATTTTGGGAATCACAGTAATATGGGGAAAGTGGTAAAGAGCAATGAACACAAAGAATCATAATACAAAGTAAATAAGCTTGAAAGGTCAATTGAACTTTATGTAAGCACCTGCCCAAGGAAGGAGAACACAAATGAAGCATTGAATTAACTTTAATATTGCTCAAAACCTCTTGTGAATTAGTGAATAAAAAAGCATTCCAGCTACAGATGTAACACTTAACATTTTAGATGTTTGCAAAACGCTACTTCCCATCCACAACCAGAAAAAACACAGAAAACAAAAATATATTTTCAGGAACCGCAATTGGTAAAAACTTTACACAATTGTTACATGACATATAAATTAATGTGTATTTTTAATTAATGCAGAGGAATCTGAGGAGAACAGATTTACAATGTTAATGCTTAGTAAAATTAATAATAATAAAAAAAATACAGAAATGCCATTTTATTATGCAGTAATGTTGGTAACAGGAACTACCAAAAGCTATTTTGACAACCAAGTATTGCAGGGTTGACGAGGTGCTAATTGACTATGTGTAGCCAGTGAAATGAAACCTCTTTGAACCCGATTTCTTTACTCTGTGTTTATAGTGTTTCATACATACTTGTAGATCACAGGCAGCTCACTAAATAACACTTCAACAGATGCAGGTGCTTAAAGGAACCACTGTATATCAAGCAAACACAAAAGATTAATACAAGTATTGGTCTAATTGTTTACAGCTATATTAATGATGACATATGTATCTCAAAATAAGGTAATGATAACTAAAAAAGCCTGTTATAATAATAATAATAATAATAATAATAATAATAATAATAATAATAACATAATAATAATAATAATTGGCTATTAGGCTGCACAAAGGCCAAAGTTAGAAAATAATGTACTGTAATGTCCTGTTTTATATTTATAGAGTGCTACTATATCATGAATGACTAGCTACTTCAGAAATGTGCAGTTCTCATCACTGGCCACTAGATGGCAACAGCAAATAATGAATTGTCTATTTAACAAAAATACAAGCACATGTATGGGATGTAGAAAGTGTTTAAAAAAAATCAAGCAAGTGCAAATAAATATGTTTTAATACAGAGGTGTATACATATATCTCTAAAGACAAAAATGCAAGCTGAGAAGAGAATATAAATAAGAATTTGCAATAACAACAAATTAATTAATTGGATATATAACTGGTATTTTAAATGCCGTATTTGGTTGTCCAATTCCAAAACCAAACTAGGAGGCAGCAGATGAGATAGGCCTTGGTGTTATCTCATATCCTGTTGTCTTGCACTCCACAACCCATTTTAATTTCATAAACACACTTAAGACTGTAGAAATCTGGATTAGGAAAGATTATCCACAAAAATGGATAGCAGTATAAAGCGTTTCCTAGGAAACTGTAGAATAACTGTACCAAGGGAAGTACAGCTGAGACAACAGGAACTTTTTTTTAGTTTATAAGAAAAACACGACTTTGCCATGATTCTAAATTCCCATGATCAAATACAAGGTCATTTTCATTTCTTTTTTTTTATTTGTGATTTCTTTAAAAATCATTGGTCATGATCTGTGAGTAACTATGGTGTTTCCAGTGCATCATACTTTCTTCTTCAAAGTACAGAGGCCTGTGTCAGTGTTCTGTTGCTAAGGAGACCACAGTCTCATGTCTCCCCATTTCTTCCAGGACAGCTGCCAGTGTGCTCAGGTTCCCATCAGGAAAGTGCTGAGCTTCCCACAGATCCAAGATGACTCCAGTGGGACTTGACTTTGTGGCAAAGTAATTAAGATACCTTGGAGGAAAATGTGAAGAACAGATTAGTTGTTGTGAGCAAGAACAAGAATAATCTGCTTTAAAACTGCAATTGTAAGTTGCTCCCTATGCAACTGTGCAACAGGAGGCTGTATGGTCCTGTGGTTAAAGAAAAGGGCTTGTAACCAGGAGTTCCCTAGTTCAAATCCCTGGTTCACTCACTGACTCACTGTGACCCTTAGCAAATCACTTAACCTCCTTGTGCTCTGTCTTTCTGCTGAGATGTTGTTGTAAGTGACTCTGCAGCTGATGCATAGTTCACACACCCTAGACTCTGTAAGTTGCCTTATATAACAAATAATAATAATTATAAGTGTTAAAGATCAAGGCTAACTTGTTTAATCACCCAATTTGCCTATTTCTCTGCTCTGTAGAATGCTGGTATTAAAATATGAAACCCATATTCATTAGGGATTTCAGAACTATTTTCAGATATTCATTGGTTATTTTGTTCAAGAAAGTAATATACAGTTTGGGGGCTTTGTGTACCTTTCATCCCTTCAGGTTAGCTTCCAACAAATCATTTAGCATAATTAGACAACATTTTATATCTGACTTAGGAAGGCCCAGCTGGACTGATCATGCAGGGGTATTCAGGTCAGGATTTTGATGCAATCAATGAACTATGAAGTTAAACTCTCATGACTTTTCACTCAACTTTTATGAGTAATAAATGAATACGATTTTATAAAGAAAAATAAAAGTGATTTGTATTTCTTTTTTCTACATCCTATAACTCCTCAATGAGAAACAGGAAAGTGTTATTTCCAATGACTGTTAAGTAAATGTCTTAATTCTAAATAAAACAAAAGGAAAACATAATTGAGCAAACAAGTGCATATATTGTTGTTGAAATACAAAAGTACGTTTACACTTTTCAAAGTCATAAAGAAGAGTACATTTACACTAATTCCACTTATCAGGTATTGAAAATCATCCCACAATGTCAAGACAAAGAAGACATAAAAGTTCACTGTTGCCAGGTTCAAACTTGTGGAACCTGAATGCAGAGAGTCAAAGTACTCAGGTAAAATGCTTTAGTAATCAAGAACCCCTGCTTACCTGTCCAAACTCAGTTTGTGGGCCAACATTCGCCAGTCATTGCCTCGGGTTTGAGGAGCGTCTAGGCTGCCGCAGAGCTTCTGTCTTATCGAGAGAGGGATTCTGAAGGCATTGGGTCCCACTAGAGTCGTGATGTTGCTGGCTGGGTCCATGAGGGATGTGTCAATGTTCTGGGTGGAAAGTGTAATACTTATTACTGTTATTGCCCTAAACTGGACAAATCCTAATACAGTGTATTAATATAAACAGAATTGTTAAGCTACTGCGCTACAATGTAATTTCAAATTAAAGGAAAATGTGGTCATTTTAGGCTTAGTAACTACACAGTACATTTGTTGCTTCTGGGCATAAACTGCTTCTTCTTATAACACGCAGTAATGCTTGTAGTGGATTGTGGGGTGCCCTAGCTGTATCTGTGTGATGAGGTTAACTTATTTGTATCTGTCCAGTGTGCAATGGAAACTAGCATAATTGTCTCCCTGGTGCTGAGCACTCAACAAGAATTGTCTGCCTCTCACAGCAGGTCTTGTTTTAGCTCAGTGCCCACGTTCTGGCTGTTATCATTGTGTAGCACTTCTTTTTACCTACATTAAGATACTGCCTTCAGTCGACCGTCAATCCTAGCGACCCGTATACTCCCTACTATTGTCAATTAGATCAAACCATTTAAAACAAAGCAACCAAAGATGATGGCAAAATAGCATACTTTCTCCCCTTAGCAGTGCATACACTCCTGCTATAGTTGCAAACCAAGTGATATGGCCCTACCATTTATCTGTGCAGTCTTAATCTTCCTATAAGCAAAGGCAAACCGACACAATAATCCAATGTTTACATACTAATATATATATATATATAATATAATATATATATATATATATATATATATATACTGAACTGAACTGTTTTGACACATTTTTCAGGTAAACATAAATGTTTTTTTTTTTTTTTTTTTTATTGAAAAAAGGTAACTGTTGCATACTCATTACATCTTCTGTAATTGGATTAAAGCAACAAGTTACTTTGTCCCCAGAGACACAGAACACATCTGGTCTGGACATTGCTTTTCAGTGTTTTATACTGTAACTGCTTATGTTGTTGCTCTTTTAGCACTACATTACAAACAAAAAATATGAAATAAAGACATCTGGAAGTTTAGGTATTATTAGTAATTAGTTATTAAACTGCCCTTAAATCCTTTACTATGTTTGGTCCAAAGATATAATAATAATAATAATAATAATAATAATAATAATAATAATAATAATAATAATATATAAAAAAATCCCCAACACCTTCATTATTAACTCCCCATTGAAAATATATTGTAACACAAGTAAGGACTGTATCCTTCATTTGAAATAAAGGGTGTAATTTTGTTAGGTGCTCAAATACATACAGTCTATCATTTCAAGGGGAAATTGAGACATGGCAGAAGATTCAAATAGTAAAAACAACAATATTTAACAGTGTTTAGGGGATGATTGATTAATTACACTATACATGAACTATAATCAAATACATTTTGTTTTAATTTATATACAGAGCAGTTATTTCCTTAAAAACCTAAAGATGCAGAAGTGTAGTTTTATAGAAGGAGCTGTCACAAACAGAAATGCTAAAAGTTTTATTTATATTCATGTACATCACATCACATTGGAAGACAGTTATACTGGTTATAATTTTCAATAGGTCTGCTTATTACAAAGAGTGCTGGTGTGAAGTTAATCGTACTGAGAAGGGGCTTACAATCTTTAAAGCTTTAAACCTACTTTTTATTTCTACACATTACACAATAGAAAGGCTGGAGGTTGGAATTATTAATACTTTATAGAAAGCATTGGCCATTCTAACTCATATGGAACAACCAGGAATTTTAAATCTACAACAAGGCATACTGGTAAGGTTGCAGGTGGAAGTATTGGAACCCTACATTTATTATACCATAATTCAAGGTAACAGATCAAGGAAAACCATTCAATAAACTTAAACAAAATGCTAAATACATAATTTATAGTAATTTAACAAACTCTTTCTTAAAAAAAAAAAAAATAAAAATAATTTAATGTATTTGTCCATGACAAAAGTACTGGCTCCCTGTTTCAAAGTGGTAATGAGTAGAGCAGGTGAAGTGCAGGTGCAGGAATCCAATAACAAACACACAAAAAAGTACCGGTGAAATGATTTGTTTTTATTTAGTCATATAAGGGTCTGTTGACCAAGCAGAAAATAACACAGAGTTTGCAATACACAGTTATGTGTATTGCAATGATAATGAAAGCATGGTTTGCAGTCCTGTAAATAATAAGCACAGTACTAAACACACAAATTGACACACACACAATCACAAGTCCAAGTGACTGCCCTTAGTGCGTGTGGTGAAGTACAAGAAAATACGTACTATTACTGTTGAATAAGTGGTGAAATGTTATCAGCAGGTTTTAATGCTGGCCGTAGGCGACAGCTCTGGATCAAATTAGCCATCTAGTGTATGTAAACAAACAACAATGAACAACGATTAGACAGACAGACAAAACACTCACGGTTCCCTTTACACAAATACTTTGTCCTTTAGGTTTCAGTATAACCATAAATAAGGAACAGATTGCATAGCTATGTCTCCTATTTATACCGTCGCCCTTGACCCCTTGATTAACTAGTACATCCGCTCCTCCAATCTGCAGATGCCACACTGTTATCCTTCCGGGTCAATGGTTTACTCTACCATAGCTCCGCTCCCTTTCTAGATGGCCAACTTCCACCGAACCTTTCACCGAAAGGAATAAATTGTCGGGCCAACTAGTCCAAGGTACTTTGTTCCCTTTACACAGCGCCCTCACAGGTCAGGGGGGAGATCTAACACCAAGAATCATTCGATCTCTATCACACTCCCCTGCTTTAATACTTAGTGTGTCCTCCTTTTCCTTTTATTATGGCTTCCAGGCGTTTATAATTCTTAACCAACATGTTACATCTTGTTCGTAAAATCTGGACCCATTATGTCTTGCACATTTCCTTCAACACAGACAGATTGGATTACAATGTTTGGCTACAGCTTTCTTCAAAGCATTTCTAATGAACTGAGATCTGGTGATTGGGAAGGCCATTCCAGAACTTTTATCTTTGTTTTCTTCAAGAATTCCAGAGTGAGACTTTTTACCTTTTGATTTTTTGGGAGAGATCACTAATACAGAGTGGTTTTAACCACTATTTAAACCAGCCCTGGTGTCCTGCCTTTCTGCACTGCCACTGGAAACCCAGCACACCATCGCTACATTGTTGTCAGAAGTGGCAGTGAGGCTGGTACCACGACACAAACTTGGAAGCTGGCAGGGGAGAGTGTAGAAATACAACAGCAGACTTGCCCAAATAATTGGCATAGGTCAAATTAGATTGGTCCGGCATCAATGTTCAAGCTTTGGACGAAACTAGACAAGCTGAAATTAATGGCACAGGAGAATCAGATTTACCCAGCATCGACGTTGAAACATTGTATGAAACTAGACTCGCCCGGGCTAGCCCCGAAATTCAGTTTCATAATTTATGACGTCACAGAAACCCTAGATGGAATTATTTTCCTTTAACTCACTGAAGCCCATATATATATATATATATATATATATATATATATATATATATATATATATATATATATATATATATATATATAGCGGCACTAAAGTGTGTGTGTGTGTGTGTGTGTGTGTATATATATATATATATATATATATATATATATATATATATATATATATATATATATATATAAAGTGCTGTGAAAAAGTATTTGCCCCCTGTCTGATTTTCTGCATTTTTGCACATTTTTTACATTGAATTTGGTCAGATCTTTTTGTGGGTTGTAGTAGTATATAGAGGGAGTCTGAGAGAAAAAATGACATCCAAGTTTGGTGCTTCTTTCATTTGTTTGGTGTGCAAGGTAATCAAACGTGCAATCTTCAGGTGTGAAAAAAAAGAGCAAGGCGTAAAATCGTCCAGGAAGTCACAAAGAACCCTAGAACAACATCCAGGGATCTGCATCTCGCCTCGGCTAAGGTCAGTGTTCATGACTCCACCATCAGAAAGACACTGGGCAAAAATGGGATTCATGGTGAGTAGCAAGTGAAACCACTGCTCACTAAGAAGAACATGAATGCTTCTCAAGTTTGCCAAAAAGCACCTGGATGATCCTCAAGAGTTCTGGAACAATGTTCTATGGACAGATGAGTCAAAAGTGGAACTTTTTGGCCAACATGGGGTTATGTCTGGTGAAAACTGCATTCCACAGTAAGAACCTCATACTAACGGTCAAGCATGGTGGTGGTAGTGTCATGATTTGAGGATGCTTTGCTGCATCAGGACCTGGACGACTTGCCATCATTGAAGGAACCATGAATTCTGCTCTGTATCAGAGAATTCTACAGGAGAATGTCAGGCCATCTGTCCGTGAGCTGAAGCTGAAGTGCAGCTGGGTCATGAATCCGAAACAAACAAGCAAGTCTAAGTTTTGGAATGGCCTAGTCAAAGTCCAGACCTAAACCCCACTGGCAGGACCTGAAACGAGCAGTTTATGCTCAAAAACCCACAAATGTCACTGAGTTGAAGCAGTTCAGCATGAAGGAGTGGGCCAAATTCCTCCACGGCACTGCGAGAGACTGATCAAGAACTACAGGAAGTGTTTGGTTGCAGTTATTGCTGCTAAAGGTGGCATAACCAGTTATTGAGTCTAAGGGGGCGATTACTTTTTCACACGGGGGCATTGGGTGTTGCATAACTTTCTTTAATAATGAAATAAGTATCAAAGTGTTGTGTTATTTGTTCACTCAGGGTCCCTTTTATCTGATAATAGATATTAGATTTTGGTTGAAGATCTGATAACATTCAGTGTCAAAAATATGCAAAAATGCAGAAAATCAGACAGGGGGCAAATACTTTTTCACAGTACTGAAGTAAACTGAAGCCTCATTCAATACTGAACTTGAATAGCGGAAGCAGTTTTATCAGACAGATATGTTTACATAAATGTAAAGCACACTTGCTTGTGTTTATGTTTATATGTGGTACGTGTATTGATTTGGTTATTATCATACAAACAAAAAAAGCCTTGCATGTTCTTATGTTTTTGCCCCTCCCCACATGTAAAACAAAAAAAAGCTCAGACATCATAGAAAATCAGCGTTTTTCCATGTTAATATAGAAAATCAAATTGGTAATGTGATACGACAAGGCAGCCTAAATCTGCTTTGTGTTCATACATATCCCGGATTGCAGGCTCTGGGCCGCATCGAGGGCTCGCTTTTCTTTTTTGCAGAGTTCTCATATGAGAAAAGGAGTCCCTGAAGTGGCCCAGGGCCACCTCAAATAGCAAGTGTGAATGGGGTCTAAACTTTATACTAAAGTCAATATCCAGAAAAAGAGGTAGGCCTCATTATTTCCATCATCTGTTGAAGAAGAAGAAGGTTTTGCCAACATAGCAGATGATGGTCAGGACAAAGGTGTTGGATTCACATTTGAGAAAAGCACTTGTAGCAAACTGCAAATGCCTACAGCACAGTATCAAAGAAATATAGAATACCACAATTCACAAATTATAGCAATAATCAAGAAGTACCACAGAACAAATTCAACTGAAACTCTTGAAAGAAGTGGACATCCAAAAGAAAATTATGAGAAAAGCAGGAAGGAGAATCGTCCAAGCAGCAAAAAAATAGAGCATGAAATAACTGTACAAAGGCACCTGAACACAGAAGAGTTGTATGCTGGTAGACCTCACTGCAAACCACTTTTAAAGAACATTACAAAAACAAACTTTTTTTTGCCAAGAAATCTCAACAGGAATCTGAAGCATTGTTCTACTGAATTTTCTGGTCCAATGAGACTAAACTGTAGCTTTGCCCCAAAAATAGACACAGAATGTTTGGGGGGAAAAGGGAAAGCCTTCAATAAAGAAAAGCTTGTACTTACATTTAAACATAGAGAGGGTTCGCTCATGATATGGGGGTGTTTTAGCAGTTGCAAAGTGCAATGATACTATCTGTTCAAAGTCTGACTGGCAGACAGCCTACCTTCCAACACGACAAAAACCCAAAGCATATGGCTGTCAACTCTGGAATTCTTCAAGAAACCAAATATAAAAGTTCTGGAATGGCCTTTGCAATTGGCAGATCATAATCCAAAAGAAATGCTGTGGACTGATCTGGCTTTTTTTTTTTTTTTTCAATTTGGAATCGGCAATTATTGGTTCTCATTTTCTCCCCAATTTGGAAAGTCCAACTATTTTTTATTTCAACCTGGCTCTCTGCTGCCACCCCTATGCTGACTTGGGAGAGATGAAGACAGACAGACACGTCCTCCGAAACATGTGCCATCAGCCATCCGCTTCTTTTCACTCTGCAGGCCCGCCATACAGCCACCTCAGAGCTACAGCATTGAAGGACCACGCAGCTATGGACAACTTTCAGGCAGGCCAGCAGGCACACGGCCAGTCTAGTGGTGCCTTTACAGGATGGGCCACTCCAGAGCCCCCAATCTAACATTTTTTTTTACCAACAAGATGTACCATAGTGGCAAGGCCCAAAGTTATCGTATATCTGGTAGCATTTTGTTACCCAAAACTTAGTTTGCTACTAGTTTTTTTATGCAGTAGCATTTTTCTGATACTTTACACTGCAGTTTACATGACTGACCCTGAGTGAACACATACATAATTACTGGTATTACTTTTTTAAACACGTACATTATTTTTCATAAAGATGGAAACCATTACTAATAGATATGCGCGAGGCCCACAGTATTGGACAGTGGAGTACAAATACTATCACAAATCACATAAAACTATCACAACTCACAAACGTGATCAATTTCAGTTAGAGTCAATATTTTATATATATATATATATATATATATATATATATATATATATATATATATATATATATATATATATATATAGTGAGGGACTGTACATTCCTAAGAGCAATCTGGAGGCTTTAGGACCTTGGGAGCGAGGAGTGTACACTTCATTTTGGTAAAGAGTGCTACGATTAGGTAGGAGTCCATCTTGGTGAAGGTCTCCTGACTACCTATTAATTGTTTAATGATGTAATTGCCGATGATTTTAAATGCCTGTGTGAGAATATTTCTTAAGGGGAACGTGTGGAGTTTGGTGGGTGAGAGCGAGAGCGAGAGCGAATGAGTGAAATATTATTATTGTACTGCTGGAGAACTAACAAACTGAAAAGGTATTTGGATTACGCATTTGGACCACGAATTGGTTTGGTGACGAGGGAACAGGCTTAGCCTGCCTAGTATTTAGGTAGAGCAACACTTGTTTAGATAGGGCCTGAAATGGCTAAGGCTTTTGTTTGTTTATTTTTATTTTTTTGATTGTGAACAATAAACATACGCTACAGCGTTCCACCAGATTGGACTGTGTGGACATTGTTTCTTCCAAGAGCCTTAACAGATCGATCACAATATATACAGTACTGTGCAAAAGTTTTAGGCAGGTGTGAAAAAATGCTGTAAAGTAAGAATGCTTTCAAAAATAGATATGTTAATAGATTATATTTATCAATTAACAAAATGCAAAGTGAGTGAACAGAAGAAAAATCTACATCAAATCAATATTTGGTGTGACCACCCTTTGCCTTCAAAACAGCATCAATTCTTCGAGGTACGCTTGCACACAGTTTTTGAAGGAACTCGGCAGGTAGGTTGGCCCAAACATCTTGGAGAACTAACCACAGTTCTTCTGTGGATTTAGGCAGCCTCAGTTGCTTCTCTCTCTCCATGTAATCCCAAACAGACTCGATGATGTTGAGATCACGGCTCTGTGGGGGCCATACCATCACTTCCAGGACTCCTTGTTCTTCTTTACGCTGAAGATAGTTCTTAATGACTTTTGCTGTATGTCTGGGGTCGTTGTCATGCTGCAGAATAAATTTGGGGCCAATCAGATGCCTCCCTGATGGTATTGCATGATGGATAAGTGTCTGCCTGTACTTCTCAGCATTGAGGAGACCATTAATACTGACCAAATCCCTAACTCCATTTGCAGAAATGCAGCCCCAAACTTGCAAGGAACCTCCACCATGCTTCACTGTTGCCTGCAGACACTCATTCGTGTACCGCTCTCCAGCCCTTCGGCGAACAAACTGCCTTCTGCTACAGCCAAATATTTCAAATTTTGATTCATCAGTCCAGAGCACCTGCTGCTATTTTTCTGCACCCCAGTTCCTGTGTTTTCATGCATAGTCCCCAGCAGAGAAGACACTTTGTATACAAGTTGTAATTATGATAAAAAATATAAAGGTATATGTTTTTGAGTGCCCGAAATACCTCACTCGACTTGGTGATATTATACTGTTCTGAAGCTCATTTCACAGAATTATACAATTATCCAGCTCACTCGTTTAATGTTTGAAATTACTGTAACTACCAAGTCTTTTCAGCCCTTTAGAACATACATAAAATAAATGAGATTCAGATATGCTAAATTGTCTTATTTAACCCCTGACAAATTACAGAACGTGCAGAAAAAGCCAACACTTTCAAGGAAGCGAGTGCTATGAATAAAAGACATCACCGGGTCAATAAAAGGAATCCAAGATGTGTTAGTTGTGGCAGGTTTTCAAATTTCAGCAGCTACTAATTAGTCCCTGCGGGGAAGCAAGCCAAATAACATGTGTGTAGTATTAAAAGACTCGCAAGTGGCAAAGCTGGTGCAGTTCCCAATCGATGCTACAAAGCATGGCTTATTTACTTTCAGTAGACCTGACAGTAGATCAAACATGTTTTATAAACTTTGTTAAACAGGATCACAAGGGAAATTAACACAGTCTGTCCTCCCCCACTCCCTACCCACCCTCTCTCCCCTCTTTTGCATTTGAGGCAGGTACATAGAAATATCTACATAAACAACAAAGTGCTACACAAATAGTATGCACAAAGAAAAAAGAGCTAGTTAGGTCAGCTAACACAGACCTACTTGTTGTTTCACTCGCATTTTATTATGCAGGTAGTGAATCTGAAAATGTCAGCGCGCTTGATGTTATTCTACCCTTCATTTTGTGTTTGTGTGAACAAGTTATTTGTGAAATGCTCCAATTATCTCTATAATTCTGGATTTCCGATTAAATAAATTAAAAAAAGTAACACTGTTGAATCCATTCACTTGCAATGTGTGTTTGTGACTGGTGAATAAGCAACTGGATCCTTCATCCTCTGCACTGTCTCCCTAAACCTAACCTACCTATTTACCCATCTGTCAATCACATTGTTGAAAGGTAAATCTATACAATAAATACAATATTCTGTTGGGATGCTTTATATTGCTATAGCAAGGCTATCGATAAGGAATACAATATTGTTGTTTCTTTATTTGCATTAATGCAGTATTGGTAGTTTTAAAATATATATAATAAACTTTTTTGTTTTTGTTTTTTAATATTTTAGGGAACTAGTCAGTTGACTTGGAAAGGAAGAACACAATAGACTGAGAAACAGATGTACAGAAAACAGCTGACAAGCTGTAACATTAAACAGCTTGAGAAACTAACATAAAACAGCTAGACAAGCTGTAACAGAAAACAACTAGAGAAGCTGTAATAGAAAACAGCTAGACAAGTTGTAACAACCGAGTGCTATTTGGAGGAGGCTCAGTGAATGCAATTATTTTTAGGTGGAAAATAAGGAAGTTACAGTATTTATTTAAAGTACTCATGACTTCAAGGTAATGTTGTATTTTACATTTTACAAACATACTGTCTACATTAGAGACCAGCACCTATACCAGCAGAGGGTGAATTCCTGCTGGTTCCGCCTCAACCAACATGGGAGGACTACTGGCCGTTCCCACATCCACCAGCAGAGGGTGAATACCGGCTGGTTCCACCTCCACTGCCATGGGTGGACTACCTGTAGCTCTAACATCCACCACCATGGGAGGGACTGCTCATGCCCTGCCTTGCTCTGCTCAGGAATGCCTGCCTCGCTCCACCCAAGGATGCCTGCCTCGCACCGTCCAAGAATGTCGGCCTCGCACCGCCCAAGGTTGCCTGCCATGCATCACCTGGGGCTGCCTGTGGCTCTGCATCGCCTGGTGTTGCCTGCGGATCCGCATTGCCTGTAGAGCTGGCAGTTGAAGGGTATGAGGGAGAAGTGGATCTGCCACTTCAATGGCGAGGGGCTCCCCTCCCGAGTTTGCCTCCCGAAGGTCAGCTGATGCCGTCGCCTCCCGAGGGTCGCTGATGCCGTCTCCTCCAGCGGGTCCGCTGCTGCCGTCGCCGGCTCTGCTTGGCAGCAGCCTTGCCAGATGGGCTGATCTCCAATTTCAGTATCTCCAATATGATATTTATAATGTACATTTTTATTTCCTGCGTGCAGTACCTTACACTTTTCTCTATTAAATGTCATTTGCCATGTGTATGCCCAGTTCTGAATCTTGTCTAGATCATTTTGAATGACCTTTGCTGCTGCAACAGTGTTTGCCACTCCTCCTACTTTTGTGTCGTCTGCAAATTTAACAAGTTTGCTTACTATACCAGAATCTAAATCATTAATGTAGATTAGGAATAGCAGAGGACCTAATACTGATCCCTGTGGTACACCGCTGGTTACCACACTCCATTCTGAGGTTTTTCCTCTAATCAGTACTTTCTGTTTTCTACATGTTAACCACTCCCTAATCCATGTACATGTGTTTCCTTGAATCCCAACTGCGTTCAGTTTGAGAATTAAATCTTTTGTGCGGGACTTTGTCAAAAGCTTTCTGGAAATCTAAATAAACCATGTCATATGCAATTTTTTATGCATGCTAATAGGAGCATGCTATAGACCGCCAGATTCAGACGATGAGCAAAATAATCTGTTATAAAATGACATTAGAAATGCGTGTAGCAAAGGAGAAGCCATACTAATGGGGAGTTCAACTTCCCCCATATAAAATGGGAAAACCTGGTGGGTAGCACGAAGGATGAAATAGAAATGGTGGAAATGATAAATGACTGCTTCCTAACACAATCTGTCAAGGCACCAACTAGAGGGGAGGCATGCCTTGATTTAGTCTTTTCAAATAACGAATACAGAATAACTAAAACAGAGGTCAGAGAACCACTGGCAAACTCAGACCACAACATGGTCTCATTTGAAGTGTTTTTTAAAACCCCAAAAGTAAGGACTAAATCTAAGGTTTACAATTTTAGAAAAGCAAACTATGAAGGTATGAAACAGAGACTAACAGAAGTAGATTGGAGTAAAATAGAGAAAACACCCACAGAAAAAGGATGGTTGTTCTTCAAAAATGTAGTACTAGAGGCGCATAACAATTATATCCCTAAAGTAGACAAATCTAAATGTAAAACTAAATGGTCAAAATAGTTTAATAGATCAATTAAAAAAAATATTCAGCGAAAAAAGGCACTTTACAGAGCATTAAAAAAGGACCAAAAAGAAAGTACACAGAAAGAGTACACAGAACTGCAAATGCAAGTCAAAAAGGAAATTAGAAAGGCCAAGAGAGATATAGAATTGAACACTGCTAAGGGGGCTAAAACCAATTCCAAAATGTTTTTTTCCAATATTACAACAGCAAGAGAACATTCAAAGAGGAGGTTAAATGTTTAAGAGATACAAATGGCAAAATCGTAGATGAAGAAAAAAATAGCAAATATATTAAATGATTACTTTTCACAAGTTTTTACAAAGGAAGATACTGACAACATGCCCCACGTCATCCAGTTCCTATTCAGTTTTAAATAACTTTAGCATAACCGAGGCAGAAGTGTTAAAGGGACTAGGAGCTCTTAAAATAAACAAATCCCCTGGGCCGGATGAGATCCTCCCAGTAGTACTCAAAGAAATGAAAGAAGTAATTTACAAACCGCTAACCAAGATCATGCAGCAGTCTCTTGACACAGGGGTGGTACCGACAGACTGGAAAATTGCAAACGTAATACCGATCCACAAAAAGGGAAACAAAACTGAACCAGGTAACTACAGACCAGTAAGCCTGACTTCTATTATATGCAAACTTATGGAAACTATAATAAGATCCAAAATGGAAAATTATCTATATGGTAACAGGATCATGGGAGACACTCAACATTGTTTTAGGAAAGGGAGATCGTTTCCAACTAACTTGCTTGATTTTTTTGAGGATGCAACATCGATAATGGATAATTGCAAAGCATATGACATGGTTTATTTAGATTTCCAGAAAGCTTTTGACAAAGTCCCGCACAAAAGATTAATTCTCAAACTGAACGTAGTTGGGATTCAAGGAAACACATGTACATGGATTAGGGAGTGGTTAACAGGTAGAAAACAGAAAGTACTGATTAGAGGAAAAACCTCAGAATGGAGTGTGGTAACCAGTGGTGTACCACAGGGATCAGTATTAGGTCCTCTGCTATTCCGAATCTACATTAATGATTTAGATTCTGGTATAGTAAGCAAACTTGTTAAATTTGCAGACGACACAAAAGTAGGAGGAGTGGCAAACACTGTTGTAGCAGCAAAGGTCATTCAAAATGATCTAGACAAGATTCAGAACTGGGCAGACACATGGCAAATAACATTTAATAGAGAAAAGTGTAAGGTACTGCACGAAGGAAATAAAAAGTACATTATAAATATCATATGGGAGATACTGAAATTGGAGAAGGAATCTATGAAAAAGACCTAGGAGTTTTTGTTGATTCAGAAATGTCTTCATCTAGACAATGTGGGGAAGCTATAGAAAAGGCTAACAAGATGCTCGGATACATTGTGAAAAGTGTTGAATTTAAATCAAGGGAAGTAATGTTAAAACTGTACAATGCACTAGTAAGACCTCATCTTGAATATTGTGTGCAGTTCTGGTCACCTTGCTATAAAAAAGATATTGCTGCTCTAGAAAGAGTGCAAAGAAGAGCGACCAGAATTATTCCGGGCTTAAAAGGCATGTCATATGCAGACAGGCTAAAAGAATTGAATCTGTTCAGTCTTGAACAAAGAAGACTACGCGGAGACCTAATTCAAGCATTCAAAATTCTAAAAGGTATTGACAATGTTGACCTGAAAAAAGGAACAAGGACCAGGGGTCACAAATGGAGATTAGACAAAACTAATTCATTCAGAACAGAAAATTGGAGGCACTTTTTTACACAGAGAAATGTGAGGGTCTGGAATCAACTCCCCAGTAATGTTGTTGAAGCTGACACCCTGGGATCCTTGAAGAAGCTGCTTGATGAGATTCTGGGATCAATAAGCTACTAACAACCAAACGAGCAAGATGGGCCGAATGGCCTCCTCTCATTTGTAAACTTTCTTATGTTCTTATGTTCTATATCAGTGAAATCACGGTCTCAGTGTTTGGCTCCCATGAGATGGCAAAAAGCTTCTCCACCTGAAAGGAGTTGGTAGTCACTGCAATGCAAGCAGGAGATGATGAGGTGTGTCAAGCCAGCGTGCTAGGCTAAGCAAGGAGAATGGATGGGATGGGAGAATGTGGAACAGCGTATAATTGGCTGCCAACACCTGTGGATAATGGAACAGAGGAGTTTCTTAATCAGGTCCACATATGATGTTCTTTTATTAACGCAGAACCTGAGTGTGTGGGTAGGAAAGAACCTTGCATGTTCTTTGTGTTCATCACTGGCTACCCTGAACCACATTCTTACAGGATGTAAGGTGGCTCTGAGCCAGGGTTGCTTCACTTTGCATCATGACCAGGTGCTGCGATGCTTAGCATTAGCACTGGATGAATAGCGTAATAAGATTAACAGCTTGCTGTCAATATCAGCAATAGCTTGCACATAAAGAACAACATTTTTCCATCCAGGAGAGCAACCATCAGGAAAGGCTATAGAACTAAGATTTTCCTGTGCCAATTGGCGGCTGCTAGAAATTGGAGAATGCAGATGTTGGCCAGCACCTTGTTTTCTCACCCGAGTTTGCTACAACTACCCTTGGGCCTGACATTGTCCTGTGGTCAGTCTCAGTACGCCTTCTCCTGGTGGAGCTAACAGTGCCATTGGAGGTTTCCGTGGGTGAGTTAGTCGCTGAGATGGAACAGTGGGAGTGGAGATTCTGGGTTTATCTAGTAGAGGTGGGTTGTCTGGGATTCTTTGTTGCACGCCATGACCCAGCTTCTTAGGAGATAATGGATTAAATGGGCAATGAGGCCGCAAATAGGCAGAACCCTGAAGCCAGCATTACACTTCAGCCATCAACACCAGGCCAATAGGGGATCCACGTTACAGCGAAGCTACATCTTGGTTGGTTCCCATCACTAGTATCTCATTTTACCTTGGTCAAAGCTGAGTCCAATATTAGCATGAAGTAAATAATAGCTACTTATGTAATTCAAATCATTAGGATGAGTGTCTAAGGGAGGTAGCACCCGTAGTGAGAACTGGGAGAAAGTAGGCAGTAAAGGACACTGGAAGATGTATCGGTGATATCATAAGGCAAGTACAACAGGGAAGAGGAGGCCTTGGTCTCAGTTCGGCTCCCCCAAACATCATAGTTCATAGTTCAAGATGTGCCAAAGGTGACCTCCAGAGGGTGGCTTGCAATGGCTTAGGTCTGTTTTTTGCTTACTTTGCTTTTGTAAAAATGTTTATTTCTTAAAACTGCTGTCATGTGCTAAAAAATAATCAGTTTTTCATATGTATTCATGTTGTTGTTATCTGATAGGGTTAAAATAATATAAAACCTACTTTCATGCATAGATATGCAGAGGCCATGTGGGTTTACACTCTCTCTCTCTATATCTACAGTATATTAGTGCTGGGACAAATATCCAAATATTTTTTTTTCTTTTTACATGTATTCGGATATAAAAATCAGATGTTCGTATTCGCTATAAATGACAAAAATACCTTGAACTTATTTACCGCCTTATTTACTGAATTTTCATGACAGTTCAAAAAAAAAGGGGAAATGAAAAACAGATCTGTGTGATATCAATTCACTTACATTTGCTGAAAACCTTTTTGCTCATCACTATAAGACGTTCATCCCCAGGCACTGGTGGATATGGTGGAGCCTTATCACACCAACACACATAATATTCGTCATAGTTTAGCTCCTGAGAAAACACGCATTGCTCACCAAGGTGCAATAATCAGCTACGCTCCATGAAAACAGCAGGACGTAGGCTTGAACACAGGTGGAGGGACACTGCTTTAACTGTTCATCTTCAAATATGGAGGGAGCATAAATTGGCATATAACCATGCCTTAAATTCAGCCAGATTGCTTTTTTTTATTCTAACCTTATTATAGACACCTCTTTTCAACAGTAAATCATGTTTCAACCAAAACGTGTGTCTGCACCCACTGGCTCTAAAGAGCAATGTGACAAGTTTCTTGATTTACATAAATAAAATTGATTATAATACATCAACTGTCATGCTGTGTTCCACATGCTGTCTTGCCATCTGCCACATTGGTTTTTACATGTACTTCCTTGTCCTATGTCACTGAGGTTACTTCTTCTAGCTTGGTTGAAATAGTTAGTAAAATGAAACCGACCTCTTGTTTCTTTGGTCAAGCACCAACATCACTTTTTGGTTCTCAATTCCCAGTTCTCAGCTCTGTGGTGACCGACGTCATCAATAAATCATTGAGTGCTAGAGTAGTTCCATTAGTATTTAAATATGCTGCTATGACTCCTTTGCTAAAAAAAACAAACAAATCTCGATCCAGATGTTCTCCATTTTAGGACCATTACTTTTTAACATCAATATGCTGCTACTTGGACTGTTTACAAGTCGTCATGGTGTGAGCTTTCAATCATATACAGACAACACACAATTACATATTCAGACTACACCAGATACAAACACAGCTGTTAAATCTAGTTCTGAAGTTTGGAACCTGGGTCTGGTTTTCGACCCTAGTTTAACCTCTCATATCTGCAATGTCACAAAGGTGTCCTTTTTTTTCATCTACGGAACATAGCCTGTCTGCCTCTCTCTTGTCCATCCCTGATGCAGAGAGGCTGGTGCATGCCTTTGTTTCCTCCCGGCTCGATTATTGTAATGCTTTGCTTGCTGATGCTTCCAAGGATGCTATTGGCAGGCTGCAATACATTCAGAACTCTACTGCTTTTAACTGGCTCGAAATTGGGTGCTCAAATTATACTAGTTCTTGTATCTCTGCATAGGTTGCCAGTTGAGCAGGATTGATTTTAAAATGTTACTGTTAACCTATAAGACTCTAAATGGTTTGGCCCCAAATTCCATTTCTGAATTGTTAACGAGGTACCTTCCCGCTCGTAACCTTTGCTCTGTGAATTAGGGTCTGTTAAGGATTCCAAAGGCTAAGCTTCCTCTTTTCGCTGTTATGCACCTAGGCTTTGGAATAACCTTATGCGGGTGATGAAGGATGCTAATGCTGTTGATGCTTTTAAAAAACAACTAAAAGACACATCTCTATGTGCAGGCATTTCATCATGTTTAGGCTTATGTCACTGTGCAATGTTTTATTTTATAATCAGATTTATTTTTAACTATATGCTGTGTATTTGCTGTTTGTACTTTGTTTTGTTGTTTTTAGTGGTATTGTTCTAAACTGTACAGCGCCTTGAGATACTTGCATTTATACACGATACGAAATAAAGATGATTATTATTATTATTATTTATTATTATTATTATTATTATTATTATTATTATTATTATTATTATTATATTTATATATTAGTATCTCCGTCCTGTTATTGGAGAACTGTTTTATTTCTGTTCACATCTTGACTTTTACATTATCACCACTGCATTACATTTTGGTTGACAGAGATCAATAGTTATTTAAAGTGGTGAAGTGAATACATAAATAGTTATTGAAATACATTTGTAATTTTACTTTGTAATTTCTGTGCCTTATTATATTCCAGCATGTTCTGAATTATGTAAATAGTTACTGGAAAAAAGGTCTTCATATGGAGACAAAGAACTGGTGTATATCTTGTGTGGTATTCCTTTATCTGTAGCACCATGTTTTGGGACCTGAAACTCTGAAATGGGATAGTAAGAGGATACGTTGTTATTGGGAAGCTTTTTTTAAGAAACACATATTTTTTTTTTTTTTTTTCTAAATTCTGTACCTTTTTACAAATTGAACATATCTGAATTCTGTAAACAGTTTTAAAATAATAGTCTTCAGGTTCTAAGTTTTAAATGATATATAGTTTTATGGTGATTTGAGTGTGTGCATATTCTTTAAAAAAAAAAAAAAAAAAAAAAAAAAAACTGGCCTGGAAAGGGTTAAAACAAGCTATTGACTTATGTACGATTGCCCATGTTTTAACCCTTAGCTGTCCATTTATTCAGCGCCTGTCAGGCTCGTTAGGTCCAGTTTATTTTCACATGCGCTGTTTATTTTACACTCGCTGTTTTTTTTTCAGAGTAAAACAGGTTTAAAAGGCTGCTCACAGCAAAAGGACATCAGTCCTGCATCTCCAGCCAAGCCCCAGGGGAACAAGCGACATAAAAAGTGTATAGATATGTACGTATGACTATCTCACTCGGCCATTGAAAGGTTTTCTCGGCTTTTTCCGGAGAAAAAACAACTAGAGACCTGTGCTTGACGTCTTTTTGATGATGTCAGATAGGGTCCGACATCGGACTGGAAAGGGAAAATTGTAATGTCGGACCTATTCCGACATAGGACTGCAAAGGGTTAATAGAATCGCCATATAAAATACACTGCCGAAGATATTGCCATGGTACTAAGTATTATAAGAAGGAGAATGATTACCTTACCTCTAACAAAGTACTATTCAGTTGGAATATCTGTCCCTCTCCTTCCACTTGCCGCACACACAGTTTACAAGCCAGGTCTGTGGTTGTCAAACTCAACCGTTCCAGTATAAATGTACAGTGTAGGTTCCTCTGAGCTCCACTCCAGATCTGGTTAAAGGGAATTTCCTAAAAGTATATCAAAAGAAAACTAAAATAAATACCTGGGCAAAGTTTCATTATATTAGGGCAAGCAAGTCTGACGATATAGGGATCTATTCAATTTTTTAAATTGCTTTAAACAATGGCGGATCTAAATAAAACCACTGTTTAAATAATTATTAAAGGGTCTAATGTAAACAGAATAAAACATCTAGATGTGCATGCCAGTCTGTTTAGTTTATCTGTCCTGTAAAAAAAAAAAAAAAAAAAAAAAAAAAATATATATATATATATATATATATATATATATATATATATATATATATATATATATATATATATATATATATATTACTTAAATTTGCAGTCAATTTACCTGGTACTTGGCCAGCAGCTTGCTCTTCCAGACGGAATGGGGGATATCGTGAATGGACAGCCGCAGGTTGTGGGTGCTGTCCTTAAAGTTAAGAGTCTTTGGTTCATCCAATAGCTTTCCTCCCATCTGCTTTTCCATCTGTAAAACCTCCTGTGTGCACATGCAATCATTGTTTTAGAGACAAAAAAATACTGCAGTCTCACTCCCTCACAACACACCCAAACAGCTGAATATAGTGATTGGTAATGCATGTCTTTAAAAACAATACAAAAAGTTCTGTATTACTATTTTCAGATGCAGAAAAAATACATATTTTCCAAATTAAAGTCACTTTCACATTTTTGTTTTCCTCTTATATACAAGGATATCCTTTAAAAAAAACTGTAAGGATCATGTGTCATCTGTCCTGTTAACTATTCAAACCTGTCATAGGCATAAATATTGCAGGTTTCTGCTTGAGGCGGGACCATTTACCTTGAGCGCATCTTGTGTGTCGTCTAGGCAGTACACACGGATGTGGTGCTCCAAGGCTGTGCAGGAGACAGGGCCGAATATGGCCAGCTTGAGGCGCTTGGCAGCAGCTTTGCTGATAGATTGGCCCACCAGGCAGTAGGTACTCAGGGTTTCTGTGAGGATGTGACAGGCTTCCATGTCCAGCTGGATGTAACAGGGGGTAGTGAAATTTTCCTCTCCAACAACAACCACATCCTGGAGATTTACAAAATGATTTTATAAATACTTTTTCATTCAAGCTAGGATTGTTATTTCTTTCTCATCATGCTTTATTTATTTAAAAAAAAAAAAATGTTGTGCTGGACTTTCAAAATCTTTGGTTGTTTCGTTGAAGCATTTACTTAAGATAGAATTAGGTTTTGATTTCCTCTATGTGTATTGTAAAGTAGTACAATTCATGTGCATGCTGTCAAGATGTCTTCATATGACTTGGAAAATGTTTTAAAAACAATAACAAGGCCTAAGAAATCTTATGGATAAGATCAAATATTGAACTGTTTTTATAATATATCTGAGGTTTGTTTTCTAAGAAACAGCTATTTACGATGATTCGTTAGACTTCTGTAGAAAGTGCCAGAATATGTACATGCTCTGTTTTCTAATATATTCCTCTTTTTAAAAAAAAAAAAAAAAATCAGTATAAGCACTAATGTAATTATGTATAACTAAAACATACACAAAATGATGTGGTATCTCTGTACAAGTATGTACAAAGCAATAAAAGTATTGTGCAGTTTTATTGGGTTCTTCTCTCATACTGGATAGCAAAATACTAGCATAAGTAAAAATAAATAAAAAACCTAAGCAGAAAACAATGGATTTTTTAAAATATAGTCTTTCTAAATACCAATATAGAAATAAAGGAACACCAGCTCTTTCAGTTTGTCTTCCGAAAGCGAACGCCTCAGATTGGACAGGACAAGATTATACAGAGAGTTGCTGCGCTCAGCATCAGCTATATTTGTTACTGTCACTTATATATCTGAAAGCTAATGTTTTCAAATTAGAAAGACGGTCAGCTGTCGATGACCAAAACAAATCGGTGTCAATTTCCCCTGGCAGTACAGCGCCTTGGATCGCATCGGGTGCCACCTTCACAGTGTACAAAGCAAATCAAAGAACATCTTTTACTGTCTCTTATGCTGATATATTTGCAACATAGGACTTTTGTCGTGGCATTTCTGATAAAATCGATTAATGTTCTCTTTATCCTCAGTGTGATCCAACATTTTTTATCCTTCTCTGTTAACAGCGAAATTATTTAATACTACACAGACGCGCAATTGTGTAATTCCCTGTGGTGTAACTATTACTAGGGTCCTACCTAAAAAAAATTAAAAAGTACACCACAGTTGCTGAAAAAGCATGAAAAATTGCAGAAAAGTAATTATAGCTCTTTAGTAATTACGGTAAATTACGTAATCCAATGGTATATTTTTTTTATTTAAAACATAAAAAAAAAACAATGGGCTGAAATGATAAAAACCCTGTAGCATTATTTCTTATGCTGTAATGTTTTTCCATAACTAGAAATGTTTTACCGTAATTATGCATTCATACAAAACAGGTATAATAATCTCACTGGTACACATACATTTTAAGGAATTATGGTTGTAACAAAAATGCTGTACAAAATCGAGTCCAGTAATCTTTAGACTTCTTTTACATATTAGAAGCATTGAGATCAGTGCAGAACTTCTCATTCGCGGCATGTCATTGCTTTGTGAAGACTCTTCCATACTGGAACACTGCACACTCGGCATCTACAGAATTAGGCAAGATCAACAGGGATCATTTTACTGTCTAACTCTGAGAACTGCTGTCGAACTACAGGTGAATCCCAAGATCCCCCAAGATTATTTACTTCACATTCACAAGCAAAATGGTTGTATTGGGCAAGCTGTGCTTTAGCTTCACAGCCAAACATGGGAATTGCACCCAGAGGTAGTGCCTTTTCTGATAGTGTATTCACCTGTTTAACATCAAATACTCAAACTGCCTTCATAAATGACAATCCGGGTTCCAGGAACCTTGGTCCCAACATTCTCTGCACCGTCGCAGTAGTATTCCATAAAATAGTTTGCTGTTTTCTTGAAAACTCCCTGTAGAAATGCATTCCGCTCTGCATCCTTGCTATGCTTTTCTTTTGATTAGATTTGATTATTTTCATCAATGGTTTGGCACTTAGTGTCAGGTGGCAAGTATGTGTCACAAAAGCGAGGTTAAAGTGTTGAGTACTTGTTGGAAGAAAAACACACAATAACGTGTAAAGGTAGTAAAAATAATCTCTAGTTTATTGTAGTAATAGAATACAGAGCAGCAGGATGGACAACTGAGCCCCAGACACTGGGTTGTGTCATTTTAAAATGTATAAGGTGAAATCTTTATTTCACTTTCAATGAACTCGGCGTATACATTAACATGCGCAGCGTGTTGCATAAACCACGAAACTTGAAACCACGAATTCCATTGTGTCACTGGACACAGAGGCACTTGATCGGGACTGGTTTACTGTTTTTCTGCAAGAAAAGCTTTAAAGTGGCGTTTGCAAGCTGGGCAGTGTTTGAACATTATTTTTTTCATTGCAGCAATTAATCTGCCGACTGACTGCTAGTTATACTCTTATTCCTTGCACACCCGGCATTATTCTGTTCAACCATGCCCTATGTCATTTAAATCAATGAGTGCAACAGTGGAAGCAGGCAAGATGTTCTGAGTTGTGTTGTGTGTGTACGAAGGTGGTTTATTTTTTAAATCTGAATCTGAAACAATAACAACTCAGGAGAATTCAGTTTCCTTTCCTAACTGAGTGTCTGGAGCTCTGTGTGTCTGCTGTCACCCTTGCTGTCTCTGGCTACTCAATATTAATCATGTTCACGCTCTTGAGTTCCTAGGAATAACTTGGGATACTATTTGATTTGAAGCTCGACCTCCTCCCGATAAACTGGAAAGCATTAGCTCTCTCATTCAATCCTTTGAGATCAACCATTCCATTTCTAAACAGAATCTTCTTTCACTCCTGGGACATTTCAATTTTGAATCATTCTCGTCTTCACGCTCTCTATAACAGCTAAAAATCTCAGCTCTCACATTAATATTACAGCTGAATGTGGTCCTCTCTCAATCCATACGGATGCTTCTTCTATCGGTTTTGGTGGAATTTTTCTTAATCAATGGTTCTCAGATGTCTGGCCTCCAGAAATCAACAGTCTTCCTCCTCAGCTTAAATCAACAGCCATGTATTCCCTATTGTCATTGCAGCCTATCTTTGGGGCACATTTTGGCAGAAAAAAAAATCAATCTTAATCTTTTGTGATAATCAATCTACAGTATTGTTCATATTAATAAAGGCTGTTCCTCTTCACCTCTAATTATGCAACTTCTTTGTCGTTTAGTCTGGATTTCAGTCATCCTCCAATCTCCAATCATATTATTCCACTCATATAATATCGGTTCAGCAACATCAGCAGCCAAAGTTAAAATCAACCAGTCCTTCCTCAGCATTGGAGTCTTACATTCACTCTTCTCTCCTTGATATTTCCGCTCAACAAAGTATACCCATAGCTTACTGCAACTAGGGATGGGACGATATAACATTTACAAGGTATGATAACCATTAAAAAAATACCGTGGTAACCTTAATATCACGGTATACAGTATATCAAGCAAGTTATCAAACAAAGGCTCAAAAGAAGAAAGACTAATGTAAATCACTTAAATTACTGGAATTCACAAAAATAAAACCAACAAAACACACTTCCTTTCATGGAATGATTTAAACATTTGGTATTTAGTATTTTACTATACCAAATAACTTGGTACGTTTCTTTTTTACAAAGACAATCAGAATAAAAAAAAAAAAAAAAAAAACCCTAAAGCTACACACTCTCAATGTTATACTACAACAGTATTAAGATTTATTATTTGCTCAAAATGACATGGTGCTAAAGTTTGTTAAAACATTTTAACGTATAAAATCCAATAAATAAACTAATAAATACATTGTTTAGCTGATGGCAAATAGAGTTGGGAAATGATTGATCTTTTGAGATATATATTGTAAGATAGCAGGGAGGGGGTTAAAATTTTTCCCTGCTAAACATGTGAAAATGCACTTGTGGGTGATTGGGCTAAGAGTTTAAATTGTTTTAATTGTGTTTTATTGTTTAGTTAATCCCCTGCACCTGGTGCTAATTGTAAATTGGAGCCAGGTGCAGGGTATTTAAGAGAGGCAGCCAGTCTGCTAGAGGTTGCTGAATGAAGAGCCCGACTGTGTGTGTGTGAGAGAGCAGTCGTATCAGAAGAAGGTATTGTGTGAGAGCTGTGTAAGTTTTGGTTGGTGACAGGTAAACAGCTATATATATATATATATACACTGAGTGTACAACACATTAGGAACACCTGCTCTTTCCATGAGATAGACTGATGAGGTGAATCCAGGTGAAAGCTATCCCTTATTGATGTAACCTGTTAAATCCACTTCAATCAGTGTAGATGAAGGGAAGGGATTTTAAGCCCTGACACCATTGAGATATGGATTGTGTATGTGTGCCATTCAGAGGGTAAATGGGCAAAACAAAACATTTAAGTGCCTTTGAACGGGGTATGGTAGTAGGTGCCAGGTGCGCTGGTTCGAGTGTGTCAAGAACTGCATCTCTGCTGGGTTTTTCACGCTCAACAGTTTCCCGTGTGTATAAAGGATGGTCCACCACCCAAAGGACATCCAGCCAACGGCAGGCCAGTGGTCGAAAACGGCTCATTGATGAAAGAGGCCAAAGGAGGCTGACACGAATTATGCAGAGCAACAGACTGGCTACAGTTAGTCAACTGGCAGTCCAGTACAACATTGGTGCCGAAAGACCCATAAAAGAATGCACAACTCGTCGTACCTTGACACGAATGGGGTATGGCAGCCGACACCTAACAGAGTTCCATTGCTTTCAGCAAAACACAAGAAACTGCGGTTTCAGTGGGCTAAGGAACCAAAACACTGGACACTGGAGGATTGGAGAAACATTGCCTGGTCTCTTGAATCCTGGTTCCTGCTGTTTCACACTGATGGGAGGACTAGGGTATGGAGAAAACCACATGAGTACATGCACCCATCATGCCGTGTGTCAACATTGCAGGCTGAAGGTGGTGGTGGTGGTGTGATGGTGTGGGGTGTGTTTTCAGGGCACACATTGGGTCCCTTGATAAAAGTGGAGCAACATTTGAATGCCACAGGATAGCTGAACATCATTGCCAATCAGGTGCATCCCTTCATGGCTACAGTGGCTGCTATCCCTTATTGATGTAACCTGTTAAATCCACTTCAATGCATCTGAAAGTTAAAAAGCAAGACATCGCAAAAGTTTTCTCCCCTAAGTGAGGCATACTGTTAATCGAAACACAATTGGCGACACTGTAATGGATAAAAACAAATAGCTTATCTTGATGGAATGGGTAGATTTGTTTAACCTGAAAAAGGCCTGATGAAGTTTAAAATATGTGACTTTTATAAATCAGAGGAAAAAAAAGAAAGTATGGTAAGAGGTCTGTTTACATGCAAGTTTTGCACAAATGAAGGCTGACTTAAACTAAAGCATCAGTTTTCTAAACAGCAGAACAGTTTTTTTTTTTTAAATGAAAATTAAAATAATGCTGCAGATTTTAAATTGCTTTGTGAAATAAACAGATGGCATTGTTCAATGGGGGTTAGTATTCAGCAGGCTTAGTCGTGTCACAAACACTAAAGTTCAAATGACAGTACGGTAAAAAAAAAAAAAAAAATTATGTTGTTTGGGTGATTTGACACTAAAGAATGTTTTATTTTATTTAATTTTTTTAAGTATAAACTGATCCTCAAAAGTAACCATGTATGTATCATACAGATGGGAAAAGATGATAAAATGTCACTAGTAGACCTGCTGTTATATTAAGAACTAGTTCTGTAGTTTAAAAAAAGATTAATGTTTTATTAAAATGGCCTGAAAATACTGTAACTGTATAACAAAAAAAACAAAAAAAACCTTTGAATTTATTGCAAACATTGAATGGTGTGTGTGTGTGTGTGTGTGTGTTTGTTTTGTTTTTTGGACCCTTTTGGACGAATTATTTAATGTCATACTAATTATTACATCTTTCAGAACACATGTGACACATTAGAAGTCACAATATAAAAAAACATAATTAACAGGGATGTTGTCGGGTGTGTTGGGAGGTGATGAGAATGGCATCTGAAACAACAGGTAAAAGGAAGCATTTCAGCAGGGCTAGCAAGTATTTCTAGAAGGAGTTGAAAGTAATGATTTATTATTTTCTAAACTGAACAATCATGTAATGACTGTTCAAAAAGATAAAATGGACCGAAATTACTAACAGAAAGAGTTTTGTTAGTGAAGGAAGGGATATAACATGGTTGAAGACAAACAAAATGGACTGACTATAGCAGTTTGACCCACAAAAAAACCTTACAGTGGAAGCGTGACAGTGAGAAATCTAGCAAAGGCCCATCACCCGCATACCCACTCCCTGTGATGAAGCATACCCACTCCCTGTGATGAAGCATACCCACTCCCTGTGATGAAGCATACCCACTCTCTATGATGAAGCATACCCACTCCCAGTGATGAAGCATACCCATTCCCTGTTATGAAGCATACCCACTCCCTGTGATGAAGCATACCCACTATCTATGATGAAGCATACCCACTCCCTGTGATGAAGCATACCCACTCTCTATGATGAAGCATACCCTGTCTCTATGATGAAGCATACCCACTCCCTGTTATGAAGCATACCCACTCTTTATGATGAAGCATACCCACTCCCTGTGATGAAGCATACCCATTCCCTATGATGAAGCATACCCATTCCCTATGATGAAGCATACCCACTCTCTGTGATGAAGCATACCCACTCCCTGTGATGAAGCATACCCACTCCCTGTGATGAAGCATACCCACTCCCTGTGATGAAGCATACCCACTCCCTGTGATGAAGCATACCCACTCTCTGTCACTGAGGGTGTTTCGGGGGATGTGATACTTTAATATCAGAAGCCCCAGCAGAAAGCAACCAAGAGGAGGATATCGTTGATCGAGGTACTACTGCTGTAGTACGCTGCTGGGCAATAATATCAACAACACATACAGCTATTACGATTTTCACAAGTTTTTCTGAGGAACATTGTAGAGCGCCACCAGATTTGTGTAGTGCCCTAAAGCGCATTTTGAGGCAACTGCACCTTTTTCTTATCCACTGTCTTCCAATAACCTGCCACAATGGAAGCCACTCTCCTCTCCAATGGCTATGGCATCATTATTTGTCTAGATAAATGTATAATACATGGCACTCGGACACTTAGCCATCATATTTAACGGCATGTCACACACACACACACAAACACACAAGCGTATTATCTGGACATTCAATAAATGTAAATGTAAAAAGATTTTGGATATAGCAGGTGTGTGTGTGTGTGTGTGTGTGTGTGTGTGTGTGTGTGTGTGTGTTACATGCCTGGGGACATTTATACAAATATACTGTGTTATGTAAATGTAAACTATTTTTGCAATGTACTGTACAGTGCTTTGCAATACTTTGTATGAAAAGCGCAATATAAATGCAATAAATAAATAAATACCCCCCTTCTTCAAATTGTATTTGGCAATAATTTCTTCATTCGAAACCATTTCAAATGCAGCGAACTCATCTTCTATTAAAATTCCTGAGCCAGTGCTCTCTGTCGTTGTAAATATTTCTGTTTATACCTTAACCCTATGTTGTCGGACTGATTTAAAATAGATTGTATAGTATCGATGACCTTTCATGTTATATCTCAGCTGTCCAATCACCAATCTTTTTTTTTCTTTTTTGATGGGTCATAGACATGACTACTGGCCATGTCTCCATGTAATTGGTTTAGGGCTAGGGTGGGACATATAATATTATAATTACAAGGACCTATCACAGACATCACAATTTTAGCAGAGTTCACTGCAGATTTATCTAGATACGTGTCAATTTAAATGGTCTGTTTCTCTGGTTCTACAAGTCCAGAAGTGCTGATCTACAACTCATTTGAATGGTTAGTACTTGGACTAACTAGCCGTTTATATATATATAGTATTGGAATATTTTTTTTTTGTGCGTGCGTGCGTGCAGGGCAGGAGATAGAAATCTATCTCTCTGGTCTGATTGATGATTTATCGACAGCTCAGTAAAATATATATTGGATACATAAAATAATAATAATCAAGTTGAAAAGATCCAAAGAAACAAAGACACATACACAGTTTTCCTACCTGGAGGGTAATTAACGAAATCAACAAACAAATAAGATAGAAATAATAATAATAGTATGAATAATAATAAAATAATAATAATAATAATAATAATACGGTACATTATTAAATAATATCAATTAAAAACCAAAGATCGTGTGTGTGTGTGTGTGTGTGTGTGTGTGTGTGTGTGTGTGTGTGTGTGACGACTTTCCTACTTCTCATTAATTTCGACTGTATTTATTATTATTATTATTATTATTATTATTATTATTATTATAATATATAATAAATAATCAAAGTTTTTTATATACACAAATATTCAAATATAATGTTTTATTATAGTTATTGTTAGTTTACTTTGTTTCTGTGTGATTTATTTATTCTAGATTTTCAAATAAAATCCTTTTATCATAGTCTTATCAAGTTGTAAGTTGCTTTTTTAATAATGAAAAACTGAATTACTCAACATCTTGTGTTGTATTTCTTTATTTTTGTGACCTCTATACTCATAAATAAATATACTTTTCTCATAAACTGGGTAATAATGTTTCCAGTCTGTTTTTGGAAAGTCTGAGAGCTGGTCTGTGTTTGCCATTTCAGAGATTGTTTTTCATGAAATGTGGTGTATCTCTCCAACTTTACAAGATATTTAATTTCTTTCTGGTTTGAAATCCTTGGAAAATTGCACAGTGCCTACAGTGGCTCTCAAAAGTATTCACCCCCCTTGGACTTTTCCACATTTTATTGTGTTACAACATGGAATCAAAATTGATTTAATTAGTTAAAAGTTTTTGCCACTGATCAACACAAAAAAGTAAAAATAAACTCTACAAATTGTTCTAAATTAATTACTAATATAAACTGAAAATAATTGATTGCATAAGTATTCATGCCCTTTGCTATGACACACCTAAATAAGCTCTGGTGCAACCAATTGTCTTTAGAAGTCACACAATTAGTTGAATGGAGTCCACCTGTGTGCAATGTGTGTTTCAAATGATTTCAAGTTAAATACACTTGTCTCTAGGAGGTCCCACAGTTGGTTAGTAAATTTCTTAACAAAAACTACATCATGAAGACGAAGGAACATTCAAAGCAAATCCAGAATAAGGTTCTTCAAAAGCACCAATCAGGGGTAGGATATAAGAACATTTCCAAGGCACTGAATATCCCCCAGAGCACAGTAAAGTCCATTATTAACCCTTTGCAGTTATTCTGCAGCTGTCAGGCTGGTCCGGTCCAATTATTTTTTGTGAACCAAATAAAATTTCAGACCACATACTGTTCAAACTGAAACAAAGTGACTTGATTTGCTTAAAACAAGTAACAATGCAGTGCAACTCTAAAGGGTACCCTATACAAAGAGGCAGGTGTGAAAAAATGCTGTAAAAAAATGCTTTCAAAAATACACATGTTAATAGTTTACATTTATCAATTAACAAAATGCAAAGTGAGTGAACAGAAGAAAAATCTACACCAAATCAATATTTGGTGTGACCACCCTTTGCCTTCAAAACAGCATCAATTCTTCTAGTTACACTTGCACAGTTTTTGAAGGAACTCGGCAGGTAGGTTGGCCCAAACATCTTGGAGAACTAACCACAGTTCTTCAGTGGATTTAGGCAGCCTCAGTTGCTTCTCTCTGTTCATGTAATCCAGACAGACTCGATGATGTTGAGATCAGGGCTCTGTGGAGGCCATACCATCACTTCCAGGACTCCTTGTTTTTCTTTACGCTGAAGATAGTTCTTAATGACTTTTTCGCTGTATGTTTGGGGTCGTTGTCATGCTGCAGAATAAATTTGGGGCCAATCAGATGCCTCCCTGATGGTATTGCATGATGGATAAGTATCTGCCTGTACTTCTCAACATTGAGGAGACCATTAATTCTAACCAAATCCCCAACTCCATTTGCAGAAATGCAGCCCCAAACTTGCAAGGAACCTCCACCATGCTTCACTGTTGCCTGCAGACATTCATTCGTGTACCGCTCTCCAGCCCTTCGGCGAACAAACTGCCTTCTGCTACAGCCAAATATTTCAAATTTTGACTCATCAGTCCAGAGCACCTGCTACCATTTTTCTGCACCCCAGTTCCTGTGTTTTCATGCATAGTTGAGTCGCTTGGACTTGTTTCCATGTCGGAGGTATGGCTTTTTGGCCGCAAGTCTTCCATGAAGGCCACTTCTGACCAGACTTCTCCGAACAGTAGATGGGTGTACGAGGATCCCACTGTTTTCTGCCAATTCTGAGCTGATGGCACTGCTGGACATCTTCAGACTGTGAAGGGAACTAAGCATGATGTGTCTTTCATCTGCTGCAGAAAGTTTCCTTGGCCAACCACTGCGTCTATGGTCCTCAATGTTGCCCGTTTCTTTGTGCTTCTTTAAAAGAGCTTGGACAGCACATCTGGAAACCCCTGTCTGCCTTGAAATTTCTGCCTGGGAGAGTCATTGATGATGTAGTCTAACTACCTTGTGTCTTGTTGCTGTGCTCAGTTTCGCCATGGTGTATGATATTTGACAGTAAACTGTCTTCAGCAACCTCACCTTGTTAGCTGAGTTTGGCTGTTCCTCACCCAGTTTTATTCCTCCTACACAGCTGTTTCTGTTTCAGTTAATGATTGTGTTTCAACCTACATATTGAATTGATGATCATTAGCACCTGTTTGGTAAAATTATTTAATCATACACCTGACTATATGCCTACAAAATCTCTGACTTTGTGCAAGTGTACCTAGAAGAATTGGTGCTGTTTTGAAGGCAAAGGGTGGTCACACCAAATATGGATTTGATTTAGATTTTTATTCTGTTCACTCACTTTGCATTTATCTAATTGATAAATATAATCTATTAACATGTCTATTTTTGAAAACATTCTTACTTTACAGCATTTTTTCATACCTGCCTAAAACTTTTGCACAGTACTATATATATATATATATATCAGACAGAATAATCAGACAGGTACACAACTTCTTACAAATCAATTGCACACCACTACAAACAAAAAAACAAACAAAAAAAAAAAATTAACAAAACTATTTTTCATCAATGTTATAACTATTTATGCCAGGTGAGGTTTTGAAACAAAAAAGGCATTTAGTGACAGAAATTATCTGTATGTGACCATGGTATGGTATCTTTCAAAACAGTCACCTGGATGTAACCCTGGCTGCCTTGAGCATGTGTAATCACAGATAACTGAAGGCTTGCCCAGCTCTTCAATTGCTCCTCTCTTGATAGTGCGCTGTACCTTCTCAAAGTCACTGCCATGGAAGGTGCTCATCATGAGCACTAGTCTTTTGTCCTTCCATCCTAGAACCATGACCTTGTTGTCCTTGAAGAATGCAACTGTCTGTTTTTTTTTTTTTTTAGTCTGAGCCCTTGCTTCACCAGTACTGGCAATCCTCTTCTGATGGCCATTAATGTTCTAGTAAGGTGGATTTTTATTTTTAGAAGTTCCATGGCCAGGTCGTAACCTGTGTAAAATCTATCTGTAAACAAATGAAAGCCATGTCCATTTGTTGTCTGCAGCAATGTTTCACACAGGTGAAGAACAATTCTTGATGAAAATGACATGTCAGGTCTCAACATGGAGTCTGTTGTTGGGCTACCAAAGTAAGGAACAATAGCAGAGACATAACCAGTTTCACAGTCAGCTAAAACAAACACACGCATCCCCCACTTGGTAGGCTTCTGAGGATTGTAGAACTTGATGATAATCCTTCCTTTGAAGCCAACGTCAATGTCTCTACCTGGGATAAATAGCTCACGGCATTTTGTGTCTATGTAGCTGACCACATTCCTGACCTTTTGTCCTCTGCTAACAAAAGCAGCCTGAGGCACCTGGGTGGGGGGAGGGCAAAGGTGTAGCATCCAAAATATCTGCAAGAAACGTGATCTCTTGAATAGATCTTTGAAAAACTGGATTCTGTTGGCCCATTCTTCTGAGAAATATTCTTTTATGTCCATTATTACATTCAGTCCCATATTCAGCAGAACACCAAAAAATGCCTTCATCTCGGGCAAAGTAACAGGTTTTCAGGAGTTCCAAATAGAATTATGATGCAGTGGTCCTGTTCATTTTTCATTTTTAATTTTACACTTGCATATCTATTGGTTTCATTTACAATTTCAGTAAACAAAACATTCGTAAAAAAAGGGTGAAAAAACTCCAGTGCAGTACTTAAAGTAGTACTCCCTTGATTTCCCCTATTTACCACAGTAAATGGGAGTTTTGTAAAAGCATATGCACTTACCGATGCGTGTCTCCACTCGCCTTCCGGCTGCGGGTCTGGTTTGTCATCACTATCCTTAGATTCCTCAGAGTCCTCAGTAAGAGAAATATTTACTTCCTTGTCACTAGACTGATCAAAATCATCATCCAAACTGCTTTCGTTTGTACTTTCTGCCTCATCCATCATCTGTGCAAGTTCTTCAGGCTGCCTTGACTTTCTCTGCCTTCTCTGCGCCATTCTCACTCTGTGCGTCTCAGTCTCCGTCTTCAATTTGGCTTTGCTCAGCCTGTATATGGTCTATTCGGCTGTCTCCGCCTTCTTTCCGATCAGAGACGATCTCGCCTCAGCTTTTTCCTGCTTAAACGCAACACATGCTGTGTTAGATCATGCTTGTGGGCAATATCCGACAATGGACCGGAAAGGGATTTTCGCGATATTGGACCCGGTCTGACATAGGATCGAAAAGGGTTAAGAAATGGAGAGAATATGGCACAACTGTAAATCTGTCTAGAACAGGCCGTCCTCAAAAACTGAGTATCCGGGCGAGAAGGGCACTAGTCAGGGAGGCCACCAAGAGACCTATGGCAACTCTAAAGGAGTTACAGTCTTCCATGGTTGAGCTGGGAGACACTGTGCATATGACAACAATAGCCTGGGTGCTTCACGAAACTGGCCTTTATGGGAGAGTGGCAAAAAGAAAGTCATTGTTGAAAAAAACTAAAATCAAATTTCAGCTAGAGTTTGCCAGAAGGCACGTTGGAGACTCGGAGACCAAGTG
Source organism: Polyodon spathula (assembly GCF_017654505.1). NCBI lineage: Eukaryota > Metazoa > Chordata > Actinopteri > Acipenseriformes > Polyodontidae > Polyodon > Polyodon spathula. The sequence goes on along the minus strand of NC_054534.1, from coordinate 51,100,787 downwards.
GAAGTGGAATTCTATGGTCCAAAATAGAGCATTTTGGCCTCAACGCTAAGCACTATATTGGTGCAAGCCTAACACTGCACATCATCCTGAGAACACCACCCCTACCGTGAAACATGGTGGTGGCAGCATCATAGCATCAGCTATGGGGATGCTTCTCTGTGTTAGTGCCTGGAAAGCTCGTGAAGGTAGAGGGCAAAATGGATGCAGTAAAGTACAGAGAAATCCTGGAGGAAAACCTGCTGAAGTCTGCAAGAGACCTGGGACCAGGGAGAAGATTCATCTTCCAGTAGGACAATGACCCCAAACATACAGCCAAAGCCACACTGGAGTAGCTTAAAAACAAAAAGGTCAATGTCCCAGAGTGGCCCAGTCAAGCCCGGACTTCAATCCAATTGAGAATATGTGGAAAGAGTTGAAAATTGCTGTTCAGCAAAGGTCCCCATCCAACTTGATGGAGCTTGAGGAATTTTGTAAAGAAGAATGGGCAAAAATTTCAGTGTCCAGATGTGCAAAGCTGGTAAAGACTTATCCAAATAGACTCATGGCTGTAATTGCTGCCAAAGGTGCCTCTACCAAATATTGACTTATGCAATCAATTATTTTCTGTTTTGTATTTGTAATTAATTTAACTTGTTTGTGTTAATCAGTGGCAAAAACTCCTGATTAAATCCATTTTGATTCCATGTTGTAACACAGTAAAATGTGGAAAAGTCCAAGGGCGGTGAAAACTTTTGAGAACCACTGTATATGTTCTAAGTTTATTTCTACATAACTTGTAAAGAGGTCAAAATTGGCGGTTTTTTAAAATATTATTTATTATATATTTTTCAATTTTTTTGGGAGGCGTGGCTTATCTGAAAAAAATAATATAATACATTCTGCAACAAAATACATTATCATTGGAAACAGCTACTTAATGCCTTTCTGTAGATTGGGTTTTAATTTCTGATTTAAGGTTGCCAAACTACAAGCGCTAGAACACAGAGTGGTCATATTCATGCTCATATATGGTCATTCTGCTTAGGCAGCAAAGCGTTAAATACACTGCATGATTTCCACTACATGAGAGTAGGTGTTAAAACTTCATGCTGATATTGGACTCAGCTCTCGCCAAGAAAAGCACCAACTAATACATAACTTATTTTACTGTAAAATAATGTGATCCATCTGATGATGTAGATATCCTTCTGTCTGTGGTACCTAAAATGGTACATTTGTTTATATTATTGACTGATGGCATGTGCTGGTTAGCTTGTAACTTCCTTTGAATTTGAAAGTGTACCAATAAATACTTCCTGTGTTAACTGTTATTCAACAGCACTGCTTGCGAATCAGAATTTTTTTTTTAAACTGAGAATTTTTTTATCCTTTATTGCAGAGTACTAGGATCACTGTAAATTACTAAACATTCACCTGAAATACGGATCAATCAATAATTCCTTTTCTTTAATCAAGTAAATCCCATTTGCAATGATGCCTGTTACTAGACTGTGCCTTTTAGAAAGCGCTGTTTGTAGCCCAAAGTTATGCTCTACTCATAATGGAATTTACACAACATCCACAGATATCGATGCTTGTTAATGTTATAATGTTTAGCAACAGTGGTGTAAACATTAAGGGTAGTGTAGCATATAGCTTAGTATTTTGCTTACAAATACTGTTAGTACTTTAAAATTATTAAAAATATATCTAATATAATACCAGCACAAATGTCGAAAACTAACTAAAAATTAGGCACCTACCCAAAGCCATTTTTTCACACACAATAAAAAAAAATACAAGCCCACTCCACTGACTCCAGTTCCCTCCCCTCCCCTGCCTGGGGTGTGCCCCATGATAATTAGTCTCCTGGAATACTGGAGACAGGTAAAGGGTTCCTAATTCCTGACTACACTAGCCAGACTTGTAATGTGTGCATTTCACATTATATGCATCATTTTAATATATAATATATATAATTTTTAACAGTATTTATATGTATATATTACATTATACATGAAATTGGTTGTGTTTCTTATGTTGATCTCTCACCTCCCACTGTCCCTGCTGTGATTGATTCTTGATCAAGATCTGCCAGTCTTCCGTGTTGACCACTGCGCAGTGGTGCATAGTGATGATGACAGGCCTGGTGAGTAAGGCACCTGGAGGTCCGCAGGTCACCACAGGACTCAATACAGTTTGGATGTCCTCCACTGACGGTCTGGGTAATAACAAACATCAGTCATTGGCTTTTAAAATCAAAAGGGCAGCATTTATCAATGTATCTCTGCATTCATTTCAAAAGCTGTTAGTTCTGACATTTTCTTTTTGCCCCACATTCAACAATGTGGTTCTTCTATCTTTACATTGCCTTTATCATATTATTTATTGATAAAGTTGCCTTTATCCAAGGCGACTTACAGAGACTAGGGTGTGTGAACTATACATTGGCTGCAGGCAGGCAGAGTCACTCACAACAACATCTCACCCGAAAGATGGAGCAGAAGGAGGTTAAGTGACTAGCTCAGGGTCACATAATGAGTCAGTAAGTGAGCCGTGATTTGAACCCGGTTACAAGCCCTTTTCTTTAACCACTAGACCACGCAGCCTCCTTTTAAATGAGGCAAACCACAAGTGCCCTAGTAGCAACATCAAAAGTCAGTTTATCTTCGTAACTTCCTGCTTCTTTTCAGAAAATTATTATTTTTAACGGCCAATATCAATGCCAGTATTAGAAATTATGGTGCTGGATTTGAGTTTGTCAGGGATGGTTGTCTAAATTTTCAATAGATCAGGGGTTTTCAACAGGGGCCACACGTACCCCTGGAGGTACTTTTAAGGGTCATAAAGGATATGCAGGATGACTAAAAAATGAAAGTAAATAATGATCTTGAACTGATTTTGTTAACAGTATTAGATATTATCTCTAAACCATTATGCATACATATTACATTTTTGTTTAGCAGCTCAAAGTGAAACGCAGATGAAGAAGAAAAATCTATCATGACTGTACTTTCCACCTGTACACATGCGTGATTTTGACTGATTGAATTTCCACTCTATTATTGGTGGGTGAAGCAGTGGTCTGGTGATTCTACCTATGGAGAGCGATCTGTGCTGCTCATTAGCTTTGCTGTTTTCAACTTGTATAATTGAATACTAATCAGTGAAGCACAACATTTCGTATAAGTATAAATGCTCACTATTTTTTTTTAGTAATAGCAACAGCAGCTGGTTAAAATGGATATATTTCTTACTTTCAAAAGAAAGTAAGGAAGAAAACACAAGAGTACAGAAAGTACAATGCAACAAATTTATACCGAATCAGTTGTCAGTCGCAAACTGTTGTGACATAAATTATAGATTAAATAAACAGGGAAAAAAGAAAGAAAGATGTGAATCACATTATTCTGCCTTTTACTGCAATTGTAGTTCCATTCAGTTGAATGAAAATTGTAAAGGGTACTTGAGCTGAAAACTCCACTAAAGGTTACAGTTTCAAAAAAAGGTTGAAAACCCCTGCAGTAGGTCATTCCAAGTTTAGTACAATTTATATAACTCTTCACCTACAAAAACTACTGTAGCAGTTGCTAGAATTCAGAATTCTCATAATCTTTCTCTGGAACATTAATGTATTAATGTGACTTTTTGAAGTAGAGCAGACGAGTTTTAAAAAATCCATCCCATTAAACTTAAAGATGTTGGGTATTTGAATTGATATACCAACAAAGCTGGGCAGTTACCTCATGTTGTCTTTCCTGTGCACTGTCACATACATCTCATAGACTCTTCCCTGGGGGACGGCTCCTGCTGGCACCAACAAGCTCACTCCTAGAAAACGACACAACGATATCAGAGGAGGGAGGCAAAACAGGAAACCCAAGGCATGTTCATCTCCTTGATTAATGATTTTCTATTTTCTTTACCCTTCAACAGCTACCACAGCCTCGGCTGAATAAATTATTTTTTTTTTATTTTATTATTTAATAAAGTCAGACACAGTGGTTGCCTCAGCTTGTGCTTGAAGTGCATAGATTTTTCATGTCACCGTTCAAAGATGACATTTATTTAACGCCTTGATGTCAAACTGTAGCAACAAAACCACCAAAAAGCAATTCAATTTACAGGAAACTTGCGGAAAATACAAAATGCAACTATTTACAGGTATTTCTTGATGGTCTATCGGATACAGTGGGGTTTTACTCATTTTTAAAAAAAAATGTTTTTATTATTTTGTCCCTTATAAAGACAGCACACATGTATTGGATTTGTATTTTAGATACATCAATATGTATGAAATAACATTCTATATAAATCCATAATATGTTTGTGGCAGGGCTAAGGCCTGCCCCTGTAAATAGTATGTTTTGCTTTGAGTTTCTAAATAAAATATGGTTTTGTTTTTATTGTAAATAAAATGTGTTAAACTTTTGTAAAAACAAAGTGTGTGCTGAATGGAAGGGCTAGGAGGTTAGCCCTTCCTGACTGCTTGATTGAATTCTAATGTGCCGCAGGTGGCCAGTTGTCAATTGCAGAATTGATGATCAATGAACACTCATCATCTGCCTTTAAAAAGAGGATGGAAAGCCAGTTTCTTGGTTCTTCTTTTGTTTGTTTGGTGTTTGGGCTGTGGGCTGTGCTTTGCAAGCCTGGATGTGAAGAAGGAGAGCCCTCACGACTGTGTGTGGAACCAGAGTGAGCTGAGGAACAATGCAGGTTTAACCAGGATCCTTAGGACCATAGGTGGGGATTAATTAAAGTGATTTATTAACCCTACCACAGATTATTTAGTTTATACAGGGAGAATGTTGATGAAGTGGGACCTCCCTTTCAATTGGAGTAGCGCTCTGCCCTAGCTTGGACAGCTTTTATTTTCTAGTTTTTGTTTTGCATTTTGTATTATTGTACACCTGTGTGTTTCTCCTTCTGCACTAGAGATACCATTACTGGTACTGTAGTGGCAGCCACATAATACTGCACCTGACTGCCTGTAAATTAATAAAACCTGGATGCCTGAGCTACGTTTTCAACATCAAACCTTTTGTGTCTCTTTCATCTCTCCGTGGATACATCTATTCCAGTGTTTATAATATATTTTAAAATATACTGTATTTCAGAGATATAATTTGTATACACAATTGTTTTCTAGATTTATTCATTTGTAATTTTGGCTTTTTGTGTTTACATTTTTTACACTTACTTGCAGACTCGCATCCTTTTAAATTATTGTTCTACTACGCTTCTTTTATAGAAGATAGATAGATTTGAAACATCCCTAGAGGGTTGCACTTTGAGATGCAAATATAATTTACCTGAATACAATAAAAAAAGCAATCATACAATAATATAGATCTACTGTACTAACAAAACAAATGTAATTGTAAGGAACAATGTTTGGAATGTGTAGACCGACATCCAACATGTGGAGGAGTATATAAATCACTTCATAATAATACAAGTTTACATATGAGTTTTTACCCATAACAGTTTTAAAATGTACTGTAGCCAATTGAATTCCCTCCCTTTAGGAATAATGGTCCTTAAAGACATTATATACGGCTCAGTGATATGTTATAATGCGGCATTAAATGAGAATGTGAACATTTATGTAAAACAAAAAGATAGAACAAGCATATTGGTGACATTCATTTCTAGCTACAGCCATAAATTCTAAATTAGAGCCATCAGTAACGTGAAAAAGCAGATCACCATGACCTACACCCACTACATCCATGTATACTAATCTAGGGTTAACCTACACAGGTCAGTTACTCTCATATACCCTCACATACTTATACTCTGTTGAAGTATGTCCAGACCAAGTTTTACCAACATTTTATATGTGTTTACATATCTGAAACAAAAACACATTAGAAATGTGAAAAAATGCCAAGTTATCAAAAGTGCCCAGCCATTTAAAGTGGAGATATCAAAAACACAAACCAAATTTCAAGAAACCATTGGGACAACCTTGCCCAGCACAAAACAAATAGGCACAACTGTAAAATTGGTGGGGATCAAGGTTGCCCCAATTGTTTCGACTAACTTGGCTTGTGTTTTTCAGGCACAATACATTTTTTGTTTGTTATAAATGCAGTTCTGCCTCATCTAAAGCGGTGCTGGTGAAGAGTCCGAGATGTACGTGTTCCACCTCAATAAGCAAATATAATGGCATTAAGGGGGAATGGAACGCCTTAAAACTGGTAACTCTGTCCTTGTCCACAGTAAATTTATCTGGTGCTCTAATCTAGCTTGGCAAGTACATTTTTGCTGTTTCTATCTTTTTTTGTTATTGAATCACTGCATTTAATTTGATAAAGTTAGCCACATTTAACAGATTAATAGAGTGCTGTAATGTTAACGTATGTGTCTTGTTTTCAATTACGACATTGTGTCCTAATTTATATAAGGGATGCTGCTGAAACTAAACCACAACATACAAATCATAACCCTGCTGAGCTTTCCACTGGTTCTATTAAAATTAATTCTACTGAAAGAATACATTTCTGCTTTTTGTGGAAGTAGCAGCACTGACCTGAATTGGGGACTATCAGGTGGCCACCCAGAGAGCTGAAGGAACCGAATGCGGTGCAGGATGGGTCCCTTTGCTGAGCATAGCTCATGTTCCTCAGGTTCATGGTTTCATTATCTACCAATGCCTGGGAGACCTGTGGAGATAGCTTGGAGGCAAAGTCAGACAAGTCGTCTTGTGGAGTGACCATTCCTGAGGAGTTGTACACCTTGATCTTCAGGTTGGGCAGGGGGTCTAGGAGTGGAGAGCTGGTCATTGGTATCTTATCAGAGACATCATGCAGAGCATAGACAGGGCCTCTGTACATGGCGGCTGCTGATGTGAGATCTGGAGGGGCAGTCAGTAGATCTGCAACAGAAATGAACAAATACCATAAAGTGCTCTGCATGAAACCCATTTTATCTTTATCAAAACTGCCTAGTCAAAAAGAAAAACAACTATTATCCCTATATTTATTGTATGGAAGAAAACAAAAAAGGGTGTATGCTGTCAATATCAGTTAATGACTGGCTTGATTGCTAAGTGTACTTCACTTCGCCCTAGGGACTGATAACCATTCTAGTTTGTCATTAATTGGCCAGTAAAGGGTCGGCACATTGTATGCTGCTGTTGAAGCAATTACATGCCTTTGAGTAGCATCCCCAGCAATAATGTTATATTCAATCTATTTTTATAAATAGTTATGTAGTACTGGAACTTCTGAAGCAGCAGAGAGGTGCAGCTACTTGCTCTGGATGAGATGAAAAGATTTTGGTTGAGGACCTCAAGCACAGTAGAAATAAGCAACGTCGATGGAAATGAAGGTAAGTAAGCTGGGCTTAGCTGAGTGGTGGACGGAGGGTGGTGATGCCTGGAAGCCAAAGTTACTGTCGACCCCTCTTAAAGTGTCGTGGGCTAGTCGACGGAACACCAAGGATGGAAGGTGCCCACTTGAAGACCCCAGAGAAGTACCCTACTCAGCTCAGTCCAGACAGTTGTCATGCTGATGCTCTAGGGGGCGCCGCACTGTGGTTGATCCCTGGAGCCAGAATTGCAGCCGTTGTGTGTGCTGATGCGCCAGGGAGGCAAAATAGGCTGCAATTAGCAAAGACATGGAGCTCCAGGCTTGTGTCTGTTGCTGGAGTAAAGTGACAACGGTTAGGGGTTTGAAGATTATCAAGGGAGGATGAAATGCTTGACGGAGAAGGGACAAGAGCCTCGCATTGATCAGTACTTTTTATGAAGTCAGTCAAGCCAGTCTAATGAAATCCAGCGACAGGAAGCAAATCACAGTTTGCAGGATATCAGCACCTCTGTCACAGATGAGAGGAGGACTTGCATAAACACAACTAGTGATGAACCTAATGATCCTTGTGAACCTGGTCAGATAAACCAGTGTAAGAGAGAAAAGAACCTCAACGGGCACAAGTCTGGAGTTAAATGGCCAAGAGCTTCTGAAAAAACAGTGTGGGACACGGTAAATACAGATCACTGTTTTGCGTTGGAAAGGGTTATGTGGGACAGTCGAAAAGAAGCTGGATACGTTTGGGGATACCATCTACGCATATGGAAGCGAGAGGTTTGGGGTTGAAAAGAAAGGAGAAAGTACAAACTATTCTTGTAAAGTCTAGACGGCAGCAGGAGAGTGCTTAGATCTATGTCACTAGAACAGAACAGGATCAGTTTCCTCATCAGGTCAACATATGATATTCTCCCATCACCATAGAACCTTAATCTGTGGGTAGGAGGGGATCCATGGTGGCCTTTGTGTTCATCTGCAGCTACATTGATATATTTTGACAGGATGTGAGGTGGGTCTTAGCCAAGAATGGTTTACTTGGTGCCATGACCAGGTGCTGTGATGTTTGGCCTTAGCATTGGAAGACAAGCGTAACCTGACCAATAACTTGCCACCAATTCCAGCAATATGACGCACAGAGAACAACAGTCCTCCTTCCAGGGGAGCAACCCGCAAGAAAAAGTATTAAAACCAAAACTCATCTAGGACAACTGGAAGCTGCTAGAGACTGGAAGATGTTGGACAATGGCTTAGTTTCCCACCTGAGATTGCCACCACTAACCTTCAACCTGATATTGTTTGGATCAGCATGCCTTGTTCACCTGGTGGAGTTAACCGTGCCATGGGAGGATGCTGTGGATGAGGTGTATGAAAGGAAGAAACTTTGGTACGCTCAACTAGCTGCTGAAGCAGAACAGCGAGGATGGAGAGTCCAGGTTTACCCTGTGGAGGTGGGTTGTCGAGGATTTATGGCATACTCCACAGCCCAGTTTCTCAGAGACATCGAATTCAATGGTCAAGAGTTGCGACCCATAGTGAAGAATTATCTGAAGCAGCAACTGGCTCTGGTAGAGACAAAAAGATAGTGGTTGGGGATCTCAAGCATAGTAGAAATAAAGCTACATCGATGGAAAGTAAGGTAAGTAAGCTGGGCTTAGCTGAGTGGGGGGTGGAGGGGGGCGATACTGGGACGCCAGAGTCACTGTCGAGCCCTCGTAAGGTGTTGTGCACTAGTGGACAAAACACCAGGGATTGAAGGTGCCCACTTGAAGACCCCAGAGAAGTACACTACTCAGCTCAGTCCAGGCGGTTGTCATGCTGATGCGCTAGGGAGGCCACACTGTGGTTGATCCCTGGAGCCAGCATTGCTGCTGTTGTGTGTGCTGATGCACCAGGGAGGCAAAATTGGCTGATCCCTGGAGCTAGTACTACACTTCAGCCATCAACATTAGGCAGAAGGATATCTACATCATCAGATGGAAGGAAATGCAGATGGATCACATTAGTTTACAGTAAAATAATCTATGTCTTACTTGGTGCTTATCTTGGCGAGAGCTGAGTACAATGTCACCATGAAGTTTTAACACCTACTCTTGTGTAATGGAAATCAGGATAAGAAAGCAGCTAAATGCAATGAAAATGGCTGGCCCTGCAGGTACCAAATCCATCAATCATTCCAGTCATTTAGCCATTGGGTTTCCAATTAGATTTGCTCAGCATGTATAGTACAAATTGCACACTTTGCTTTTCAATTTTAGGTAATTTGTTTCCTTGAAATATTCAATATTGCTTCTATTCAAGTTATACAGTTGTCTGGTAGCCCTCAAGCATTTTCACAAAGATGGAAATTAATTAAAGCAGTATGTATGGGCACAGAAATAATAATTACACAATGTCATGTGAAATTGATTCTAATGCAGTCTTAGAAGTATAAAGCCCAGGTATTATTTACGTACATTTTGTGTGGTATTCAGGGAAACAAATGTATTTATTTATATATATGTTTATGTTCCTAGAGGCAAAATGGGGTTAAGGAAAAAAATAAAATATACATTTCTTGTTTAAATGGCACTTACTAAAAGAAGAACATACAAGCTTGATAGAGTATTAACTCTGTGTTCCCATCTGACATTCTAATCCTAATGTAATTGCATTCCGGTGTCATATGGAGATGTTTAGAAAATATTTTCCTTTTAATTAGCTTTTCTTTCTGTGCTAGCACTTCATACACAGTAAACAAGAATGTACCACTGTTTCCAGTTCTCAATATTTATGAAACCGCATAATTGTGTACACACGCCAATTAGTTGCTTCTGGCTCAGTGGAGCTTGGTAGTTATTTGTCACAAAAGGGATATTCTATGTTATAGTGATTATAGTGATGTTATAAGTGATTTGGGCCATATTGGTGCACAATGTCTTTGATTCTTGGGAGTTGAAGTCAACAATAACTTATTATGAAGATCTAAAAGCTAATCTCTTCATGTACCATAATATCTCCAATTCAACAATTATATTTCATTTGCTTTACATAAGGGATATAGAACAAAGTGTTGAATCTGTAAAATAATTCACTGTTTCAAGTGCCGTTTTTGCCTTTTTCAAATGTAAAATGTGTTACATTTGGAATGTGTAATACTATAATTAACTAATTGTTGAAATGATTGTTGCATAATTAAATGGTACTCACTTTTCTTTTGAATTGTTCTGACTGGTTTCGTTGCGCAATCAATAGTTTTCTGTGGATTAGTAGCTAACTGTGGATTCATTAATCAGCAATATATCTGCCACACACTCCCATTCTCTTCAAAGCCACACAGCCACTTTTAGTAAGAGGATTCATAGAATGAATCAATCAAAAGAACAATGGGTGACATAAATGTTTGAATTACTAACCCTGCTTTTCTTATTGACCACTCATTGAGTTATTTTTAAAGAAAGCTGTATTTTAGTTTACCTTGTCTGGCAGTCTTGATGTTGACAGATTGGAAGCCACCATTCAAAGCTGAAGAGTCAATGATGTCCGATTCAAAGTCATGGTGGTTTTTGCGGTACACAAACAGAGCCACAATCACAGAAATAACCAGGCACACAATCACAGCGATGCTGATGCCAACATATAGAGCCACATCATCAGTACCTGGAGCAGCTAATGAGAAAAAGAGATTAAACCAATTACAAAAACCCAGTACCACTTTAAATGTATTGGTCATTAAACAGGTAACCATCTGCTAATTAAGAATGTTGATCAGAACTGGGTAGGGGTCTATGACTATACTGTAGATGTATACTAATGTAATAAATATGACTGATTTGGGTCAAAATTTGTTGTGCCTATGGCAAGAACATATCTGGTCATTAACGCACAAATATTGATACATTGTGGTTATAGAACAGAGATGCAAGTTGGTTATGATTTGTTCAGTTTTTTACTCTTTCAGTTGCTTTGATGTCCATTCGGTTTTTAGGTTAAGTTTAAAACCAAAAAAACGAACTGCATTTATGCAGCCAAGGGTATGCGACATACCATTATTACCCACTTGTTGTATCAGTAATATTATTTTTTTCAACTTTGACAAATAACATAAATACAGTTTTATTGCTTCACTCATACCAATGTATTGTATATAACGTTGAAATAATATATTGAGACATTAAACTAGCATTTATTATTTTCCTGATACCCTCATTGTCGCAGTCGTCAGCTGTAAGGGGCAAATTAGGTCTGAGCAGAACTGCAGCTCATGGTTTTCAAAATTGCAAATATATCATAATATATATGATATAAATATATATATATATAAGAATATTTATTTATTCAGCATGTTGGCGTCAAAGTGACTGAGATGTTTGGCAGCATTTTAAAATAGTTTGATGAGGAAACATACATTTAAAAGGTCACCTGGATTTATGTTAGCAAAAAATAAACTGAATGACCTTGTCTCCTATATATATATATATATATATATATATATATATATATATATATATATATATATATATATATATATATATATATATATATATATATATATATATATATATATATATATATATATATATATATATATATATATATATATATATATATATATATATATATATATATCTGTATATATATATATAGATATAGTATATATAAAACAAAAAAAACACATTGGAAATGTGAAGAAACGGCAAGTTATCAAAAATGCCCAGCCATTTAAAGTGGAGCTATGAAAAACACAAGCAAGTTTGAAGAAACCATTGGGGCAACCTTGGCCAGCACCAAGCAAGCACAACTGTAAAAGCGGTGGGGTTGAAGTTTGCCCCAATTGTTTCTACTAACTTGGCTTGTGTTTTTTATGCAAGTTTGATCTGCTTTTATTGTGCCACATAAGTGTACAATACTGTATTTATTAACAATAAATACATAAAACCAGCAGGGGTGTAACTGTTACAGTATATACAGTCTACTTTATGTGCATGTTTGTTATACAAATTCACAAAGGCCTTTTATTTTTAGTTAATACATGTTTGAAACACTAGTCTTGCCATATATTAAAGTTAAGAAAAGTAACATTTATTTTGGGTTTGTGACCACCGATTTATATACACAATATTTAGAAATTACAAAAGCAAATATAAAAAAGAAAACATTAATGTATTTAACTTTTACTCATTATATACTGTGGGAAGAGGGATATGATTTTTGTTTCTATGCTAGTATGTGCTGACTGTGATTTACACTGCCAGTCGCTTCCACATATGCTTTCTATATACACAATATTAGAAATTACAAATTAACAATGCCCAAACCACAAAGCTTAACATATTAATTACGTTTTACAACTGTGGGAAGAGTGTACGTAGTGGGTGCTGATTTTACACGGATCTTTACATATTGTATTAATCGTCAATTTTAGTACTGTATACCAGTTTTTTTTTTTTTTTTTTTTTTTTTTTTTTTTTTCATTCAGTAAAAACGTTTTTTGTTGTTTTTTTTTTTTTTTTTTTTAAATTCAGTAAAACGTTTTTAGTTGTATGAAGAGATAAGACAGTTAAAATAGTAAATTGAATTTATTAATGTCCAAATGTAAGCTACACATTACAGGTGGAACTCTAGTTCTGTACAAGCTGTTGAAAAGACATGATACAGTATATCACTTATTTCCATTTTCACAAAACCCTTTTACTATGTGTGTTGTTGTTTTCGTATTTTCCACACTGTTGCATACCTTAACTGTAAGACCAACGCTATGAAATACAGCCTCTGTTCTGAGAACAGTATTGAAACTTCTGTCAAACAAATTTTTTTTTGCAAATTTTTTTTACTTTCGTTAATTCAAGACTGTTTCAATTTACAGTTTTAAAAAAAAAAAACCGTTTAAAAAAAAATGAAAGCATTAACTGATATTGTATGTACTTACAAATAAAAAACAGTGTTTCACTTGTATGAATCAGGTCTACATTTAAAGTACTTGTATATCACCTTTTCAGTACCAAACGCCGATAGTCTTTTGCAGAGTAACGTTTTATACAGTGGAAATCCTCAGGTTTGCGGCTATCAGAAAAACAGATTTTTAAATAAACCTTTAGTGCATTGTATGCACATGTATTGCTGTTTTGTAAAACTACATTACTATGAAGTATTACTATATTCCACCAGCTGTTCAGAGGAACACGGCCTTCTAATGTAACCCCTCCTTGAGTTCATTTTTAACTGCAATGTACAAATCCTATAAGCGTGTGCCGGCACATTTTTTGGGGAGGAACTCGAGTACTGATACTGACAATATTTTTTCATGTTTAGGATTTAGTACTCAGGAGACAGTGCTGAATTACATAATACTCATTCACCGATTTATATACACAATATTTAGAAATTACAAAATTAAATGTACCCTACTTTTTAACTTTCACTGCATATTCTCTCCGGTCACAGCTCACACGCTTGCTCAGTCACACCCACAGTTTCTAATTCAAGTTCAGTGCTGGACTGTCTCCAGTCCCCAGGCTCATGCACCCCCTTATATTATATAACCTCCCGTCGTTTCCCGCCACTGTCTGGCTCGTCAACCAGTCACGCTCTGCAATCCCCGAAAACAGCAACATACATTCTCCCCACTCATTCACTCACTCCTCTTCCCATGCTAAGTAACGACGTGACCTGTTCCCATTGCAATACATGTAACATAAAAGACAGAGGAGACAAACTGAACAGACAACAAGTCCGGCAACAAAGCAATTGTCCGGGTCGTTAAAACATATTTTTTAATTTGAAAGTAAAAATATATGAAAGCATGACGACCTTTATGTACAAAAATCTTCACTAATATACAATTGAACAAGAACGGTTGAGTACTTATTTTCATTTCATATAGTATTATATGGCAGTGTATATAGATACTGAAAAATAAATAAATAAATATCAAGATAGATAAAGAAAGAAAGAAAAGTCTATGTATTGATTTATGTATTCATTTATTTCAATATTCACTAATGCATTTATTTATTTATGTTTTATTTTTGCCAAATATATAGGCGTTCCTTTTTGGACTGCAAATAGCGTTACCCTCATCAACCAGTATCAAGAGGAAACCATACTTCCTTGCACCAATAGGGACCTCAATGAGCGCTAGACTGACAGGAAACCAACATTTTTCAGAGATAAAGATATGATGATGATTTGAAAAACTATATCTGAAGGTTATAGTTTCAGCAACTCCCACGCATGCCAGACCTTTTTTTTTTATATTTATATAAAAATATATATTTTTTTTGCAGGCATTTTAAAACAGAAATAAATAATTTAATGTAAATGATATAGATGTCTCAATAAGTGCATTCCCTAGTATATTTCCATGTTGACAAAACAAGTTAATTGTCATTAAACTTGGATATACTCTAATATACATATGCGTGGATAAAAGTGCCTAGTGTCTGCAAAAAAATCTGCAAAAAAAAGGAGAAAAAGAAGGAGGAGGACATAGTTACCTTACTTTGGCGATTTATTTCCCTTACTGCATGACAGATATTGACTTTTTTCTACATTGGCTGATTTACTTTTGCTGTGCCAAAACTCTGAAAACATGTAAACTAACCTTGCTGTATATATACTCTCTGGCAGTTCCCGTACTTCACTGATATAACTTGGTGCAAAGAACTACTGTTCCTCGCAATATATATATATAAGGTGGCAGGGGGAGGGTCAGATTCCTCCCTGCCTAAAAACATGTGCAAATGCACGTATTGTTTAATTTAATTGTTAATTGTTTTGTTAATTATCCCCCGCACCGGGAGGTAATTGTAAGTTAGAACTAGGTGCAGGGTATTTAAAAAGTGCAGCCAGTTTGTTCTGGGTTGCTGCTGTGGATTGTAGAGCCCAACTGGAAGTCGTAAGATCTGTTTAAAACCTACGCTTTTTTTTTTTTTTTTAAGAAGAGTGTGTTAGTGTTTTGTTTTCGTGTTTTATGTCAGGTAAACAGCTTAACTGTCCTGCGTGTTAGTCAGGGACCTGCATATGTTTAGTTAGTGTTCCAAGGGAGTTAGGGTTTTGTTTGTTTGTTTTGTATTTTGAATTAAAATGTGCGTAAGCGCTGAAACTTCTTATATATAGATATATATATATATCAACTATATATATATATATATATATATATTAGGGCTGCTCTGATTACTAGATTAATCGGACCAATTAGTCAACTAAACAGTTTGTTATTTTTTGCAATTTAATTGTGCACAATTTTAATTTTTGTATATAAAATAAAATCAACCAATAAAAGATCTGAATTTTCTCTGTGGCAGTCCAATCATAAGTGAGCAGAGGCGGGACATAATTTGGAGTTTAACCAAGGTGAAAGTCAAAGATCTGCCCTGGTTTTCAGCTGACCAATCATTATTAAGAACATAAGAAAGTTTACAAATGAGAGGAGGCCATTTGGCCCATCTTGCTCGTTTGGTTGTTAGTAACTTCTTGATCCCAGAATCTCATCAAGCATCTTCTTGAAGGATCCCAGGGTGTCAGTTTCAACAACATTACTGAGGAGTTGGTTCCAGACCCTCACAATTATCTGTGTAAAAAAGCCTCCTATTTTCTGTTCTGAATGCCCCTTTGTCTAATCTCCATTTGTGACCCCTGGTCCTTGTTTCTTTTTTTTCAGGTCGAAAAAGTCCCTTGGATCGACATTGTCCATACCTTTTAGAATTTTGAATGCTTGAATTAGGTCGCCGCATAGTCTTCTTTGTTCAAGACTGAATAGATTCAATTCTTTTAGCCTGTCTGCATATGACATGCCTTTTAAACCCAGAATAATTCTGGTCACTCTTCTTTGCACTCTTTCTAGAGCAGCAATATCCTTTTTGTAGCGAGGTGACCAGAACTGAACACAATATTAAAGATGAGATCTTACTAATGCATTGTACAGTTTTAACATTACTTCCCTTGATTTAAATTCAACACCTTTCATAATATATCCGAGCATCTTGTTGGCCTTTTTTTATAGCTTCCCCACATTGTCTAGATGAAAACATTTCTGAGTCAACAAAAACACCTAGGTCTTTTTCATAGATTCCTTCTTCAATTTCAGTATCTCCCATATGATATTCATAATGCACATTTTTATTTCCTGCGTGCAGTACCTTACACTTTTCTTTATTAAATGTCATTTGCTGTGTGTCTACCCAGTTCTAAATCTTGTCTAAATCATTTTGAATGACCTTTGCTGCTACAACAGTGTTTGCCATTCCTCCTATTTTTGTGTCGTCTGCAAATTTAACATGTTTACTTACTATACCAGAATCTAAATCATTAATGTAGATTAGGAATAGCAGAGGACCTAATACTGATGATCCCTGTGGTACTCCACTGGTTATCTCGCTTCATTCTGAGGTTTCTCCTCTAATCAGTACTTTCTGTTTTCTACATGTTAACCACTCCCTAATCCATGTACACGTGTTTCCTTGAATCCCAACTGCGTTCAGTTTGAGAATTAATCTTTTATGCAGAACTTTGTCAAAAGCTTTCTGGAAATCTAAATAAACGTTTTTATGGGTGTTTGTGTGCTGTTTGTAATCAATACTAATGTTAAAATAAAAATAAAAAAATCTTATTTCGTTTGGTTTTATATTTTAAGAAATTATGATATTTTTTAATATGGCATGTTTCGTTGTGTTGCGATTTTAGACCTTAGTAAAACAAAATCAAGTCAAACATACATAAATATTTTGATACACACTTGTCATTGACATAACTGTTTATTAATATATAGTTATATATTTTTATTCATGATAACTGATAATCTTACAATGATTTAAAAATGGATGCATTCCAAATTATGTGTCACAATTATTGGCACCCTTGTTTTCAGTACTTTGTGTACCCTCCCTTTGCAAGGTTAAATGCACTGAGCCTTTTTCTATAATTTTTTATGAGATTGGAGAACACATTGTAAGGGACCTTAGACCATTCCTCCGTACTGAATCTTTCCAGATCCTTGATATCCTTTGGTCTGTGCTTATGGACTGCCCTCTTCAGTTCAAACCATAGGTTTTCAATGGGATTCGAGATGGCCATTGCAAAATGTTGATTCTGTGGTCAATTAACCATTTCTTTGTGGATTTTGATGTGTGCTTGAGGTCATTGTCTTGCTGGAAGAACGACTTGCCGCCAATTTTCAGCCTCCTGGAAGAGGCAACCAGGTTTTTGGCTAAAATGTCCTGGTAATTGGTAACGTTCATGATGCCGTTGACCTAACAAGGACCCCAGGACCAGTCAAAGCAAAACAACCCCATAATATCAAAGATCCACCACCATATGTTACAGTAGGTATGAGGTTCTTTTCTGCATACGCATTCTTCTTTCGGCGCCAAACCCACCTCTGGTGTGCGTGGCAAAAGAGCTCTATTTTCGTCTCATCTGACCATAGCACCTGGTTAAAATCCAAGTGCCAATGCCGTTTAGAAAACTCCAGGTGCTTAAATTTGTTGGTTGCTCTCAATAAAGTCCTTTTTTCTGGAAACTCTTCCAAATAGGCTATTGGCATGGAGGTGGCGTCTAATTATAGATTTGGAGACTTGGTGACCCCAAGATGCAGCCAAGTTCTGTAATTCTCCAACTGTGGCCCTTGGATTCTTCTTTGCCTCCTGAACCCCAAATCATCTTCCTCACTGTGCATGGGGGAAACATGCATTTGCGTCCTCTACCAGGCAGATTTACCACTATTCCACTGGTTTTGAACGTCTTAAATATTGCCCTAATAGTGGTAAGTGGTATATTTAGATTTTTAGCTATTTTTTCCCCATTAGCAGTCGAGTCTTGGTACAGCTACATAAAAGCAGCATGTTTTCTCGCGGTTGGGTGTACGGTGAGTGGAGAACGGGATAGGAGACAGAGGTAGAAATAATAACAAAAGTAATCATTAAATAGAGGCTCACCGTGTTTGTCTGTCTAGTCCGTTTTGTTTGTCTTTTTGTTTTGGCGACGTGTGCCGTGTCCTGTGTTTGTGTTTGTTTGTACAACCTTTTTATTTTCTATTCTGTTTATTAAATGCTGAACGAAAGCATTCGCTCAGCTCCACCAAACCACACCTCTCTGTTGCTTATTTCCTGGCTCTGGTCTGACTCCACCCACACCGGCTGTCTTTGTGACATGTGGTGGGATTTGAACCCACGCCTCCATTCGGAGACCAGAACAGGAACCGCAATTTGTTGTTTAAAAAATAAATAAATAAATAAAATAAAATAAATAAAGAAATGGGGAGAAGCAGGAGAGGAAAGCGGCAGCAACTCCTGCAGGAGGAGGAGGAACTAGAGCCAAGGAGGGAGGAAACGCAGCCTTTCCCGTCATCTGAGGAGATGCTGGACTGGGTGTCGGACCCGGAGTGGAGCGGGGATGACCTCCCACTGGTTGTTGACCTGCTGTGGGCCAGAGATGGGGAACGTTCAAATAGTGCCACAGATTCTTAATGTTATTGAGATCAGAACTTTGACTGGGCCACTGTAGGACATTCACCTTTTTTGTTCTTGAGCCACTCCAATGTTGCTTTGGCCTTGTGCTTGGGACCATTGCCCTGCTGAAAGGTGAATTTCCTCCGAAGCTTCAGTTTTTTAGCGGACTGAAGCAGATTCTCTTGCAGTATTTTCCTATATTTTGCTCCATCAATTGTAACCAGATGCCCAGTCCCTGCTGATGAGAAGCATCCCCACAGCATGATGCTGCCACCACCATACTTCACTGTAGGGATGGTGTGTCTTGAGGCATGGGCAGTATTAGATTTGCGCCACACATAGCGCTTTGAGTTTTGGCCAAAAAGCTCTATCTTGGTCTCATCTGACCACAAAACCTTTTCCCACATCGCAGCTGGGTCACTCTCATGCTTTCTAGCAAACTCCAGATGTGCTTTCAGATGGTACTTTTTGAGTAACGGCTTCTTTCTTGCCACCCTCCCATACAGGCCAGTGTTATGCAGAGCTCTTGATATGGTTGACTGGTGCACCATTACTCCACTCCCAGCCACTGAACTTTGTAGCTCCTTCAAAGTGATTGTTGGCCTCTCTGTGGCTTCTCTCACAAGTCTCTTGTTTGAGCGTTGAGTTTTGAGGGACAGCCTTTTCTTGGCAGTGCCTGGGTGGTGTGATGCAGCTTCCACTTCCTGATTATTGATCCAACTGTGCTCACTGGGATATCCAAACACTTGGATATTATTTTGTACCCTTTCCCTAATCTATGCATTTGTATTACTTTATCTCTAACTATATATATATACACACACACACAGTACCAGTCAAAAGTTTGAGTACACTTGCTGGAAACAAGGTTTTTTTTTCATAATTGACAATGTTTTACGTCGTGTACGTTTCTGTAAATACTTGAAAATGAAACACATGTTACAATAAACAAAACAAAACACAAGGAGTATCAAAGCAACGTTCAAGAAAATTGAAAATTCTCTCTAAATCTTGGATTCCTCAAAATAGCCACCCTTTGCCATAGTAAGAGCCTCACAAACACGAGGCATTCGGTTAACAAGTTTCAGCAGGAAATCATCCGACATGTGTGATGTGATAGGTGTTACAGAAACGTGGTTATCTGAGAGTGATGGGGACGAATATAATATTTGTGGGTATACACTGTATAGGAAAGACAGGCAGGACAGAAGAGGAGGAGGGGTAGCGCTATACATAAGAAACAGTCTTGAAGCCCAGGTGTTAAACCTGGACAAAGAAAATAAAACCGAATCAATATGGGTCAGAATAACAGACAAAAATTCAAAAGGCATAATAATAGGAGCATGCTATAGACCGCCAGATTCAGACGGTGAGCACAATAATCTGTTATACAATGACATTAGAAATGTGTGTAGCAAAGGAGAAGCCATACTAATGGGGGATTTCAACTTCCCCCAAATAAAATGGGAAAACCCGGTGGGTAGCGCGAAGGATGAAATAGAAATGGTGGAAATGACAAATGACTGCTTCCTAACACAATTTGTGAAGGCACCCACTAGAGGGGAGGCATGCCATGATTTAGTCTTTTCAAATAACGAAGATAGAATAACTAAAACAGAGGTCAGAGAACCACTGGCAAACTCAGACCACAACATGGTCTCATTTGAAGTGTTTTTTAAATCCTCAAAAGTAAAGACTAAAGCTAAGGTTTACAATTTTAGAAAAGCAAACTATGAAGGCATGAAACAGAGACTAACAGAAGTAGATTGGAGTAAAATAGAGAAAACACCCACAGAAGAAGGATGGTTGTTCTTCAAAAACGTAGTACTAGAGGCGCAAAACAATTACATCCCTAAAGTAGACAAATCTAAATGTAAAACTAAATTGCCAAAATGGTTTAATAGATCAATTAAAAAAAATATATTCAGCGAAAAAAAGGCACTTTACAGAGCATTAAAAAAGGACCAAAAAGAAAGTACACAGAAAGAGTACACAGAACTGCAAATGCAAGTCAAAAAGGAAGTTAGAAAGGCCAAGAGAGAAATAGAAATGAACATTGCTAAGGGAGCTAAAACCAATTCCAAAATGTTTTTCCAATATTACAACAGCAAGAGAACATTCAAAGAGGAGATTAAATGTTTAAGAGATACAAATGGCAAAATCATAGAGGAAGAAAAAAAAATAGCAAATATGTTAAATGATTACTTTTCACAAGTTTTTACAAAGGAAGATACTGACAACATGCCCCACATGTCATCCAGTTCCTATCCAGTTTTAAATAACTTTAGCATAACTGAGGCAGAAGTGTTAAAGGGACTAGGAGCTCTTAAAATAAACAAATCCCCTGGGCCGGATGAGATCCTCCCAATAGTACTCAAAGAAATGAAAGAAGTTATTTACAAACCGCTAACCAAGATCATGCAGCAGTCTCTTGACACAGGGGTGGTACCGACAGACTGGAAAATTGCAAACGTAATACCGATCCACAAAAAGGGAAACAAAACTGAACCAGGTAACTACAGACCAGTAAGCCTGACTTCTATTATATGTAAACTTATGGAAACTATAATAAGATCCAAAATGGAAAATTACCTATATGGTAACAGGGTACTGGGAGACAGTCAACATGGTTTTAGGAAAGGGAGATCGTGCCTAACTAACTTGCTTGATTTTTTTGAGGATGCAACATCGATAATGGATAATTGCAAAGCATATGACATGGTTTATTTAGATTTCCAGAAAGCTTTTGACAAAGTCCCGCACAAAAGATTAATTCTCAAACTGAACGCAGTTGGGATTCAAGGAAACACATGTACATGGATTAGGGAGTGGTTAACATGTAGAAAACAGAAAGTACTGATTAGAGGAAAAACCTCAGAATGGAGTGTGGTAACCAGCGGTGTACCACAGGGATCAGTATTAGGTCCTCTGCTATTCCTAATCTACATTAATGATTTAGATTCTGGTATAGTAAGCAAACTTGTTAAATTTGCAGACGACACAAAAGTAGGAGGAGTGGCAAACACTGTTGCAGCAGCAAAGGTCATTCAAAATGATCTAGACAAGATTCAGAACTGGGCAGATACATGGCAAATGACATTTAATAGAGAAAAGTGTAAGGTACTGCACGCAGGAAATAAAAATGTACATTATAAATATCATATGGGAGATATTGAAATTGGAGAAGGAATCTATGAAAAAGACCTAGGAGTTTTTGTTGACTCAGAAATGTCTTCATCTAGGCAATGTGGGGAAGCTATAAAAAAGGCTAACAAGATGCTCGGATACATTGTGAAAAGTGTTGAATTTAAATCAAGGGAAGTAATGTTAAAACTGTACAATGCACTTGTAAGACCTCATCTTGAATATTGTGTGCAGTTCTGGTCACCTCGCTATAAAAAAAATATTGCTGCTCTAGAAAGAGTGCAAAGAAGAGCGACCAGAATTATTCCGGGCTTAAAAGGCATGTCATATGCAGACAGGCTAAAAGAATTGAATCTGTTCAGTCTTGAACAAAGAAGACTACGTGGCGACCTAATTCAAGCATTCAAAATTCTAAAAGGTATTGACAGTGTCGACCCAAGGGACTTTTTCAGCCTGAAAAAAGAAACAAGGACCAGGGGTCACAAATGGAGTTTAGAAAAAGGGGCATTCAGAACAGAAAATAGGAGACACTTTTTTACACAGAGAATTGTGAGGGTCTGGAATCAACTCCCCAGTAATGTTGTTGAAGCTGACACCCTGGGATCCTTCAAGAAGCTGCTTGATGAGATTTTGGGATCAATAAGCTACTAACAACCAAACGAGCAAGATGGGCCGAATGGCCTCTTCTCGTTTGTAAACTTTCTTATGTTCTTATGTTCTTATGTTCTTATGTCTTCCCAGCTCTTCTGCAGCAATTCCCAGAGATGTAGGGCACTTGTGGGTAGTTTTGCTTTGACTCTTCTGTCCAGTTCATCCCATACAAGTTCTGATTGAGGTCTGGAGACTGGGCAGGCCAGTCATTAGATTGAGTTGTCCTTCACTTTCCTTCTTCGCAGCTAGTTCTTGCACAACTTTGAGGTGTGTTTTGGGTCATTATCTTGCTGAAGAATGAAGGACTGCCCAACTAGTCGTAATCCTGATGGAATGGCATACCTCTGAAGTATGCTAGGATAGCCCTGCCAGTTGAGCTTGCCATGGACTTGGTAAAGATCACCAACTCTGTCACCAGCAAAGCAACCCCAGACCATGACACTGCCTCCTCCATGCTTGACAGTGGGAACCACACATGCAGAGCTCATGCGCTCACCATCTCTGCGTCTTACAAATACAAATACAGTTGGACCCAAATATTTCAAATTTTGACTCATCGGTAAGATAAGATAAGACCGACTTCCACTCCTCAAACATCTAGTTTCTGTGTTTTTTGGCCCAGGCAAGTCTTTTTCTTTTATTCTGCACTCTTAGCAATGGTTTCTTTGCAGCAAATCTTTCAGTTAGGCCAGCTTCATGCAATCTCCTCTGAACAGTTGATGTTGAAACATCTGTACTTCTAGTAGCATTTAGCTGAGCTTATATTTCAGGGGCAGTTAATCGCCGGTTTCGCAGACTTGTGACTCGAATTAACTTATTATTATTATTATTATTAATTAACTGTGGTAGCGGAACATTGGGATTTAAAAGAAAATCCAAACTTTATTTTTTAACAAAACAACAAAACATACCGCAGTTGCTTCATTAAAATAGATTTTAAAAATCTACTACATTTATGGTTTAGTTAAATTTATCAATGCTTAAATAATGATACAGTTTATGCAATTATCTAAAGACACTGACAAGTACACTAAATATATAGGAACCATTAAAGCTTTAATCATCCTTGTCCATACTTTCTCAAGGCTGTCAGTCAGTGAAGTCAGGAATTCCGGATGTTATATATGGCTGCAGTGGAGGGGATTACAGGAGTTTATATTTTTAAAAAAGGGGATTACAGGAGCTCAGAATTTTAAAACTTTAAAAGAACCCTAAGTGCTATACTACCACAATATGAACTTTTCTATTATTAAGATCTACAATTTACTCAAAACAATGTGGTGCTGCAGTTTGTTAGAACTTTCTTCAGCTGATGGTGAACACAATTAAAGAATGATCGCTTATATTCCTTAAAATACAAATATATTTACTAATACAGATTATTGGTTAACAGCAGAGATGCATGGTTTATTTTTGGCATGGGATAAATAAAATAGGTGATAGCAACATATGGCAGTGTTTTCTGCCCCCGTGTGTATTTTGTGTTATGTGTTGCGTGT
Organism: Polyodon spathula; assembly: GCF_017654505.1. Taxonomy (NCBI): domain Eukaryota; kingdom Metazoa; phylum Chordata; class Actinopteri; order Acipenseriformes; family Polyodontidae; genus Polyodon; species Polyodon spathula. Next base: position 51,076,778 of record NC_054534.1, on the reverse strand, counting down.
GGTGTGTTAATGTTGGTGTATAAATATTGCTGCACGGGATATAAATGGGTCTGTGTAGCACGAGTGATTTAAAATATATAGTTGCATTTAGGCACGGGGATTGCACTTCACTTCACGTGCATTTAAATTATTTAATAGTATGCGAGCACAGGGTTGAACAAATTAGTTCACGTGCTAGGACTCAAGTGAATAATTAATTAGTAATTGAATCCCAGCACAACAGTAGTTGCACATTTTACTCACTCGGGTTGTGAGTTCGGTGAGTGGAGAACAGGTTTGCAGAAGGAGAAAATAAAGTAAGCAAAAGTAAATATAGCATTTGCTACAACGTGCTGGAAGCACCAGCAGCGTACTTGTTTTGTGTTTAGCGTTCGTCCACACTGTTTGTTAGTGTCTGTTCTTTTTGTTTGTCAATTTATTTTGGCCCCAAGTGCCATGTTCTGTTTTGTTCAGCACTTTATTTTCTAAATGTCATTAAACGCACTGAGCACCGCAGCGTCAGCAAGTTTGTACAAAAACAAACAAACAAAAAAAAAATACTAAAAAAAGTTTGAATACTGTAAATAACTTAACTAACATAATTACTTTGAGAAAAAGTAAACTATCATGCTGCAGATTTTAATGCACATATTGCATTTTCTATGTGGACAGTTTCCTTCAAACCCATTATCAAAATACTACATCAGTTCAAAAGACCTTCCTCAGACACTTTGTTAAGATTGCAAGTATCATCGCTGGGTTTGAAGCATGTTTGCAGTAAAAAAAAAAAAAAAAAAAAATGTTTGCAGTAGGAACATTAAAGGCAAAACGACAGTGATGAGGGGATGTAAGGCTGAAGTGGGTGGAATGTTCAAGTGTAAGGCAAGGTGAGAAAGCTGAGCAGTACTGAGACTTATTTTGTACAGTACATTGAAACACTAAAAAGATGTTCATATAAAAATTGCCTTTTCCTTCACGTTGTTCAAAGGAACAGGAACATAGCATTAACCGTTGTGCAGCGTAATTGCTTTTAAAAACGTGAAGCTACGTAAAATATAATGATAATTAAACACAGAACAACAAAGAAAATCGAAACAAAATCATCGTCGACTAGCAAAAAGTAAAGCATTCATTGATAGGCACTACAGCTATCAATGGAGGTGTTTACATGCACAAGTCATGACAGTTTTCCTCACCACCTGTTTGCTGTACTTTTCAGGAAATGCGTTGCTATGCAGTTCCGATTTAGGAAAAAAAAATTGTCCGTACCAATGCAAATTACTCAATTCATAGTCATTTAGGGGAGGGGCTATTTAAATGTCTGTGTCTACTTACTAAGTAGGAAAAGAACGACTCTGAATATCATGAGGAGAACTTCATGTGTTGCCATGAAGATAAAAACATTTAACAAGAGAAATGAATCCATGCGTTGTCGCGCACATTCTGAATTACACTGCACATTAGCTACCGGTACTTGTTTGTCTGGTTACTTTTCCAACACACACACACAAACACTTATATAAAATATAATTTCTACAAGTTTTACTACTTACAATATGTGTGTGTATGTGTGTGTGTGTATACACACACACAGTGGTTTGCAGAAGTATTCACCCCCCTGAAACATTTTCACATTTTGTTGGCACCTGAGCATACTCCACGACGCTTTCAAATTAGATTTTACATGTCTACACAAATTACTCCACATTAATAAAGTTAAAAATGCTTACAGAATATAAATTAGTAAGGTTTACAGAGAAAAACAAATTAATCTCAGTTGCATAAGTATTGAACCCCTTTGCTGCTGCAGCCCTAAATCAGCTCTGGTGCAAATGATTTGTTTGAAAGGTCACAAAGTTAGTGAAATGGTTTCAGTCTGTGTGTACTCAAAGTGGTTTAACTTGTAGATAATTACCCTCAGGTATATAAATATTTTCAAGCTGCAACTCACACAGTGATCCAACAAAGCAACCATGAAGACCAAGGAGCTTTTGAAACAAGTCAGGGATAAAGTGTTAGAGAGGCACAAAGCAGGAGAAGGGTGCAAGAAAAATTTCCCATTATCCCTGTCAGCACAGTGAAGTCCATCATTAAGAAGTGGAAGATGCATCATACCACGCAGACACTATCAACTGAGCAGCTGGTTTGGTATGTCACTCTGAAGCCAACAATGACCTTGAGAGATCTGCAAAGTTCTGTGTCTGAGATGGGAGTCAGTGTTCACACATCAACAATAAGCCGGTCCCTACACAAAGCTGGCCTGTATGGACGGGTGGCAAGAAAGAAGACATTAGTCAAAAAGCCTCATCTTAAAGCACATATGGATTTTGTAAAAAAGCATGTAGATGATACTGCAGACATGTTGAAGAAGGTTTTGTGGTCAGACGAGATAGAAATTGAACTTTTCGGTCTATCCAAAAAGACCTATCCAAAAAGACTCGTACCAGTAATTGCTACAAAAGGTGCTTCTACCAAGTACTGACTTAAGGGGCTAAATACTTATGCAACCAGTACATTTCATTTTTTACATTTTCTTTGCAAGTTTTGCTGACATTTAACCTCCTTGTGTACCAGTGTTGTGTTTAACCACTACAGATTTGAATAAAAAGTTTGTTTGAAAAACTGTGCATAGATTATTTGTAATTCAACATTGTAATATATATATATATATATATATATATATATATATATATATATATATATATATATATATATAGTGCCTTGCAAAAGTATTCAGACCCCTGACCAATTCTCTCATATTACTGAATTACAAATGGTACATTGAAATTTCGTTCTGTTCGATATTTTATTTTAAAACACTTAAACTCAAAATCAATTATTGTAAGGTGACATTGGTTTTATGTTGGGAAATATTTAAGAAAAATAAAAAACTGAAATATCTTGCTTGCATAAGTATTCAACCCCTGTGCTGTGGAAGCTCCCAGTTTGCACCGATGAAAGAAATTGCCCTAACGAGGACACAATTACCTTACCATTGGCCTCCACCTGTGAACCACTAAAGTTGCTGTCACATTTTCTGGATAAAAACCCCACTGTTGAAGGATCATTGGTAAGGCTGTGAATCTGAAGGAAAATGAAGACCAAAGAGCATTCTACAGAAGTTAGAGATAAAGTAATACAAATGCATAGATTAGGGAAAGGGTACAAAATAATATCCAAGTGTTTGGATATCCCAGTGAGCACAGTTGGATCAATAATCAGGAAGTGGAAGCTGCATCACACCACCTAGGCACTGCCAAGAAAAGGCCGTCCCTCAAAACTCAACGCTCAAACAAGGAGATTTGTGAGAGAAGCCACAGAGAGGCCAACAATCACTTTGAAGGAGCTACAGAGTTCAATGGCTGGGAGTGGAGTAATGGTGCACCAGTCAACCATATCAAGAGCTCTGCATAACACTGGCCTGTATGGGAGGGTGGCAAGAAAGAAGCCGTTACTCAAAAAGTACCATCTGAAAGCACGTCTGGAGTTTGCCAGAAAGCATGAGAGTGACCCAGTTGCGATGTGGGAAAAGGTTTTGTGGTCAGATGAGACCAAGATAGAGCTTTTTGGCCAAAACTCAAAGTGCTATGTGTGGCGCAAACCTGACACTGTCCATGCCTCAAGACACACCATTCCTACAGTGAAGTGGTGTGGGAGCATCATGCTGTGGGGATGCTTTTCATCAGCAGGGACTGGGCATCTTGTTACAATTGAAGGAAGAATGGATGGAGCAAAATACAGGAAAATACTGCAAGAGAATCTGCTTCAGTCCGCTAAAAAACTGAAGCTTGGGAGGAAATTCACCTTTCAGCAGGACAATGATCCCAAGCACAAGGCCAAAGCAACATTGGAGTGGCTCAAGAACAAAAAGGTGAATGTCCTACAGTGGTCCAGTCAAAGTCCTGATCTCAATCCCATTGAGAATCTGTGGCACTATTTGAAAATTGCGGTCCACAAGCGTCAATGTACCATTTGTAATTCAGTAATATGAGAGAATTGGTCAGGGGTCTGAATACTTTTGCAAGGCATTGTGTGTATATATATATATTATATATATAGAACGATATATATATATAAATATAATATATATATATATATATATATATATATATATATATTACAATGGTTTGAATTACAAATAATATAGCTCATCCTGGATTCTGTGCTGTGAGTGGCACACTCGCAAGAGAAATCATATGTTACTTTTGTTTTAGATTAAAAACTACTTTTGTTTTTGCAGTTTTGTATGTCCATATACCTGTTTACACACTAGTTTCTTTTGAAATGTTTATTTTATTATAGTTTTTCATTTTTTGAAGTAGCGCTTTATATGTGGTAAGTTAGAAAATAAACCGTTTTATGTTTAATTGTTTAATTGTTCATTTAAATATATCATTTATATCAGCAGTGCAGATGTTTGATACGATGTGTAACTAGAACTTGAGTTGTAGCTGATATTTGTCTTTCATTTTAATACTGATGATGTTTAGAATGTACGGTGATAATGACTGCCGTCTGCAGTTCTAGTGTTGAAGTAGTCCAAAAATTTACCGTGTGTGTGTTGGGGGCTGTCAATGTTTTGTACGGCCTTTCAAGAGCACGTAAACCAAGCCAATGATAATATTTGACTGCAAATCGTGCTCCGTATGAAAGGTGTTTCCAGTTTCTCCCTAACTTTTGTACAGGTGCACTTTATGACAGACTCCAAGGGACAATGGAAATCAATACTTTATAAACAAAGTACATAGTAAACACAATTCAAAATGTTGTATGTAACTGCGGAACCTTACATATAAACAACATAAGAAAGCTTAACTGCCAAACAATGGGAGTTTATTATTTAAATAAAACATGCCTCTGTGGCCCGTACAATGTAATAAGCATTGGTAGTACCATTTACAAATTCATATTTGTATACGTTTTACGTTTAAACTGTACAACGGCTGTGCCAACAAAAACATAGAAGAATAAAAGTAAAGAGCACTGTTTTTCATGTCTGAAGTCCCGGAATGTACCTTATTTGTGCAAAATCTACCCATAGAACAGAAAAACTGTACGTATTAAAGGGTACTGTATGCATTAAACTATACATGGTACACGCAAAGCATCTGCCCGTGGAACAGGAATATACGTGTATATATGTTATAAACTAGTCAATTTTACCCAAAGTAATTAACCATTAAAACCCATGCTGTTTGGCAGGGACATGCCTCCTCAATACATTGTAAAAAGAACTGCGTTCTAACAGGATCCATTACAAGTGAAGAGTACCTGTATATGGGATAGTTGTTTGAGCATTTTGTTTTAGATATGATCTAAAAGACAGTACCAATAAAAACATATCATTCAAACATGAAGTGTTGGAATGGATGGTAGAGGCTCAGAATACCCCTCAGCAAATGTAAAGTTTTTATACTCAATAGTGAGTGCACACACTAATAACCTCAGTAGGTTGCTTTCAACGGTTCAAACTGTTGCCCGCTTCTACTTAACTTAGAGCTAAGATGTTATGCTTGCCCATCCCACCCCTGAAAAGCTTGTCTCCAGCATCCAGGGAGCCAGGCTGCATTTCAAAGGCTGTGTTTCAGATATCTGCATTTACATCATCCTGCAAAGTTCCCTCATGCATTCACTGTCGTTTTAAGGGCAGGCAGAGATGCTGCTCTCTAATTGGTCAATCACCGTTTCCACCCATTGAAATCCAAAATACTAATAATGAAATATGAATCCACCAACAGATAAACAAAAACAAAAAGAATCGGGAAGAGAATGGGGACTTCATGAATCCCATTATAATAAAGCTTGTTTGACACCTGGTTTCATTATAAAAGGATGAGTCAGTTAGAAGGTGTGCAACACCAACATTCAACACAAAACAACTGTAACTCCCTCTCTGAAATAAACCATCAATAAATAATGTAATGGTGTTTTAATAATCAACTCTGACCTGTATTTTCACTACAAAAAGACATTGAAAATGCCTGAAAACCCACTTGCTTTTTACTAACATCCTACTCGCTGGAGCAAATGGGTATAAATTGGTTCAATGATGTTGAAGCTGAGCAAAGCAGCGGATATACAAACCATTCAATATGATCATATTCTCGCCAAACCTGGGCTTAAAACACATAAAATAATGTCATAATGGGTCACAAAAATAAATCATCCATCAGAAGCTTTTGGCAAGCTAGCCATGAAGAAAGAAATACATGGTTCCATATCCTTACTGGCAGTGGCAACGAACCATCCCAATTCAAATTTCCGTTCACACTAGAAATACACTTCTTTAGTGTGACATCACATCCGCGGTGGTTCCAAACAAACAGTCGAGTCTATAGTAAAAGTAATTAGAGCATTTTATGTTTTAATATAAATTAGAGCAAGTGAACAGCATGGTGCAGTGTTTTGTAGCAGACTGCAACCACCATTCAGAAAGAAAAAAACTGGAAAATGTAGTCCGAACACCCTTGTCATCTGTCAGACATGTGTACAGATTTCAAGGATGGAAATAAAATGCCCATTTCACAGCAATTTCAGACAGATTTTATGGTGACCTTAATCATTCAGACATAATTAAGCTTGTTACTAATTAATGAATTGATTATTCAGGCTTCTTCATTGCAATAGACTATTTTGTAAATCTGCTTCATGCTAAAAAGAATATCAATGAAACAAAAGTTTTTACATTGATATTACTTTCACTCAGGGGCAACTAAAATACCTGTCCTAACCCAGTTTCCCAGAGCTGTTTTCAACAGGAGCTAAAATGGTAACCACCTTATAGTACACTACACCTTTAAATAAAAACACAAGTTTCGCTTGATAAATAAAGGATTTTGACAAAATACATGACAGCACACAATATTCTAAGCGAATGTGACAATGATATGGCGAACATTGAACTGAAACTGTGTTAAAATATTAAGCAGAATAATAAATCTTTTTCATTAATATTATCTACTACTATTATTATTCTTGTTTAAATATAGCTTTTTAATTATTGTAACTTATTCAGTTTACTCCGTTTTAGATTTGTGCCCATAATATAAAAAATGGCGAAATTGTAGGAAAAAAGCACAGTGAATCGATCTATTGATAATGAACAGGCTATGGAATGGAAGTTCCATGATTCAGGCTGGGCTCTCTAATCTAACCGTGTCTCCATGTGGTATATAGCATTAGTTGTTGCAACAGGATGTTAAGCACAGTAGGCAGAACTGCACTCACCCTATGTTAGTTGACAAGATGAGAAAGCTAAAGTGAAGCTTTTGAATTGCTCTGTTGAAGCATGGAAAAATAAAGATTAAATTTTGCTCCGAAATGACATTAGTATTGTATTAAAAGCAACATGAACATAAGTAAAATGAAAAGTACAATAATGTAAAAAAAAAGAGATATAAAACAAAAACAACACAACTTACATGAAAATCCAAAGTCATTCTGGGCTTTCTGTTCAGTTGAAATCTGATAAAATAAACCTTTAAAAGAAGGAGGAAGGGAGGGGCAAAATGAAAATAAAATTAAAACGGGAACAAAGCAAAAGCATGAAAAACTACAAATTCTGTCTCAGAAACTCCCCAGGTATGTTTTGTCGGGCTCTTACAATATTCTTATTAAAATTGAGGGCCTGTCTGTGGCTTTAATGGAGGAAAAAAAGAGCTAGCCAGCTCTGGACATAGGAAGCATCCAGCAGCGTGCAAGGAACAATCCCACAGGGGACAATCCCACAGCTGTCTTCTCATTACATGGAAAATGAATCCAATAAGGATAAACTGGACTGGATCAATAAGTCTTACACCATGTCAAAATGAATCTATCTGAGTCTGTGTAAAGGGCACCTGGACAGTAAAGAGCAAAGTTAGGTGTTACTAAAAAGTTAGTAAACTTATGGAAACCAATATAAAATGTGTTTTGTGTGGTGTAGGGAACTCAAGCATCCAGTCTTCCAGCATGAAATACAAAGCCACAAATAAACACATTAACACTCATCTCCCACAACTGCTACAGACACAACATCAGAACTATCAGAATCTTAAAAAAGTAGATCACCATGACCTACTGTACATACAACTTGAAATGTGCATCTGACATACAGGTGGGTGGACAGGTAACCAATGTTCTAATAAAGTTTTATCACAATTGGATAAGTGTTGCTCTAGATATACTGGAAGTGCATTTTTGCCTGCACTACAATACATCCCTGTAGCCACGGATATAGATCCCCATCATGGACACACACTGAACATTCTTAATGATAGATTCTAGATTACAAGATAGGCTGGAAGTGTGAAGGGAGTAACAGAAATTTCCAAACAAACATGGCAGAAAATGGTTAATAAGCCATGTAGTTAAGAACAGATAAGGTAAATCACACAGTATAAAAATCTGTAAAAAAATAGATAAATACAAAATAAATTGAAAACCATAAATATATAGTTTCAGCATGGTAAACTTCAAACATACCATGCACAGCTATTTTATTTTATTTACACACATAGGATGTCAGAGTGAGAAGAATAAAAGCAGATTAACTGAAGATTAGGTACTCTCAGAGTAAACAGTAAACAGAGTAAGTTAAACCTGGGAAGAGGTTGGTTTAGCAGTGTGCTCTCCCACTTTTTAAACCTAATTGCAATAATGATATCAAAGGGTACAGTAGGTTTGGCACCCAACCGACATTCATGCCTTAGTGGTGCCAAGTAGCACTGTTATATTATCTTCACTGTTATCGCTGCATTGTTGACCACTGGAGATGTCCTTTGACCAATAGAGTCTATCACTGCAGCAACACATAAAGATATTAAAAAAAAACTGTCTGGTATCAAATCCAGGACTCTAAAACTTCGACTTACCCCAGTAACTACCTGCTGCAGCATATAGCAAAGCTAAACAGTGATGATGATCATCAACATTTGCCTGTGCCATGATTCAGCTTTCCAAGATACAACACAGATGTTTATCTTTTTCCACATTTAAGCAATATGAGTCATGGAAATGAAGACTGTAAAAATCCACCTTTAAGGAGATGTAACCCTGTTTAACAAGACGTGCTTGTTTAAAATATTGAAATATGCTCATTGTTCTATGCAAGCAACAGGAACATGGACTCATCGTGACAAGGAGAAATGTCACTTGTAATAAGAGACTAACTAAAAAACCCTCTGTTAAAATCAGACAGCCCTACCTATTTGAACTCATACTGTTTTGTATTCCTGACCTGTTTGTACAGTGCTGCTCAGCCAGCTGTTGTGTATTGTTACATAAGGGAGTAGATTTAGAGTGGTGCAATTTCAATTGCTTCTCTTGCCTATTAAGATAATTTTGTGAAGAAGGAAGAAGAATGAGTGACTAATATTTCTATTCTGTTCCCAGTATTCTCCTGACACACCAGCAAAAATAAATAAATAAATAAATAAATCACTTAATCTTAACCCCTTTTCCCCCTTATTTTAGTATTTCCATTTGTGACGGTCAATGTAACTTCGGAATTAAAGCACAGAGCATATAAAGCTAGCTAAAAATATTATTAATAGCATGTGCTGAAGTATTCCTTCTTTACTATTTTATATTCTTATGTTTTTATATTCCTATAAAATAAAGTCTACCACATTTGAGTAAAAAGTGGGGTCTTCATAGTGGGCTTAAAGGCCATAAACAAAGGAAAAGGCCATCCGTTACCTCATTTCCAGGGACAGCTAACTCAAAACTACTCGACTGGGCTTGAATTGGCCTGAATTCTTCTAGAAATCAAGTTGATGGAACTCGAGTTGGTGAAAAAGGTGACATTCCATGCTTTTCTGAGTTCCCTGAGTTATCACGTGAGTTGGGCAGGAAATAATACTGATTTTCCTCAGAAATACTTGCGAGTTAGAGGTCAAGCCATGAATTCGCTGCAGATGGTATTACTGTTAAATTGTCAACAATTCAAAAGATAAATCCATCTAGATATGCTTTTGCATTTGTACGCAGAACAGGGAAATAAGCGCTGAGCATAAGAAATAATGTGTCAGTTCACGGGGCGGAGCTATGTCCCCTGATAGTGTTTATTGACAGAGTTAGTAACCATATACACATGGAGAGAGGGGTTCCGCCTCTTCAAGGCCCAACATTCACTTGATTGATAGACACGCTAAACAGGAGGGGGGGCCCACCGTCTTTGAGGTGACCCGACATACAAGAGAGGCACTGTCTCTGAGGTTACCCGACATACGAAGAGGCTCGCGAACCGGAAAGAAAAACATAAATTAGTGTTGTTAACACAAAACAGGTTCCGGCTCTTCCTAACCCAACATATACGGTAGGGGGGTTTATTTGCTGAGGAGACCCGACAAACAGGAGGGGGGCCACCGTCTTTGAGGTGACCCGACATACCAAGATGGGCATCGTCTCTGAGGTTACCCGGCTCGCGATCCGGAAAGAAAACATAAAGTTACTATTTGTTAAAACATATAATGCATGGTGTTCCGCCTCTTTAAAGCCCAACATAATAGAAGGGGGGTTCCGTCGCTGAGGAGACCCGACAAACAGGAGAGGGGCCACCGTCTTTGAGGAGACCCGACAAACACGAGGGACCTGAAAGAAGAATCCCAAAAGAAACATACATGCAGATGGAAGGGTTTGGCTGGCGGTCCCCTCTGACTCATGGAGAACCCTCCTCTATGAGGTAAATGAAGCAGAGCTTAACAAAGAGTTGGAGAAACTGGAATCACTAACCCCCCAAAAGATGGACCCCCGGCTCCCCGCTGACGCAACGTGAAGAAGAAAAAGAGAACCACCAATGCATAAGAAAGAAGAAAAGAGAAAACATTTAGACGAAAGAAAACACACACTTAACGTGACAAAGGGGTTAGTAGACTGTACCTTAATGATTATGTGAAGACCCTCTGCACAGTGGAAAGAAAAAAAACCCTTTCTTTTAATTTTTTATTTCTTAGGGGGAATTCTTTGGTGGCTCAGACAGAAAGGTCGTCCCCACTCCGGACATACTAGCAATGGACTGATGTGCGGAGGATATTTCAGATGATGAAGAACGAATAGAAGTTTCAACTGCTGATGAAGTCCAGTGCCCCATATTTTTAATTAAATGCTGGTTAATGTTGGCATTTGCAGCTGAAGTTGCTGCCCCTATTCAAAATGAATGAGGAGTATAGAATTGCGAAGGAAGACCTGCTCTGAAAACCACGGTGGAAAGGTGTGTTGAAAACCAATGTCTTGATACAATGGGCCGGCATGAATTGATAACCAAAGGATCGGAGGAGGAAATGGCCTTGCGTTCTGCAATGTACTTAAACATGGAAGTGAAGGGACACAGAGGAGAGTTGATCTTAGAAAGCTGAATACATTGTCCTTGCCGCAGTTGATCTGTTTTTGAAATGTGAAGAAATAAGATGAAATGAGAATCTGGGATGAGCTTGAGGTCACTGCAGTGGAGACCGAGGGTAGGAAAGCTGGCAATAGAAGGAACTGTATATTCAGAACATCTCAAAAACCTGAAAAATGCAGATAGACATATGACTTCCATAGTTAAATCATCAAATGGAGAAAAAAAGCCATGGCGCAGAATTGAAATCAAGTTACTGAGAAAGTCTATAGAAATAGGCAGGCGAGCAGAAGAAGGAGCCGGAGAGCACTTGGAAATTCCTCGTAAAAGGAAACAAACCGCTGGAATTGATAATAGAGTTGGGGAATTGATGGACATCAAGCAAAAGTGATGCTGAATTCCTGACAAATATAGTCTGATTGTAGCTGGTGCCAGATGTAGAGAGTCCTTTGCATGCACATTGAACGCCATGATCCAGTCCTGGTTGAATGGAGTAGGATTAATCCTGCTTTGTAAACAAAAAGTTACATAACATGCCCAAACTGTAGAGTACGAGGATCTGGTAGATGGGGCAAGTGCTGATGCCATGTAATCTTGAGCTGAATTAAGAAGTTTATTAATAGTTGGATTTAGTTGAAAATCAGCTGATTGAACTGTGGCGTTGCTGCTGGATATTGCAAAACTGTGGGCAGCAAACTGTGGAATTTGGAAATCTGTAAACGAGATAGAGCATCAGCTGCATAATTAAAAATGCCCGGTAGGTGGCGAGCTTGTATTAGGAAATTATTAGAGACTGAAATCCATACTAGCTGCCGCAGCATTTGCATAATAAGAGGGGAAGAGGAACGTCCTTTATTTATAATATGCACTGTAGTTGAATTATCACAATAAAATAGTATTATAGATTTCTTAGACCAGAGATGACCCGATAGCTGGGCAGCTGCTACTATTGGGTATATCTCTAGCAGAGCTGTTGATTTTAGATGAGGAGATATGTTTTCGATTTCCTCAGGCCATGTACTGCAAAACCATTGATTGTTAAATAGACCTCCGAATCCCAGAGATGAGGCATCAGTAAATAAAGCCATATCGTGTGGAGCTGAAATGAAATCATCATAAAACATAGAGAGACTGTTCCAGTGCTGAATAAGCGCAGACCACATTTGAATGTCTTTCCTAGCTTCTGAGGAGATATTTATATAGGAGTCCAGATTTTTTGCTGTTGATGCCAGCGCTAGCCGTCGAGATATAAATGTCCTCCCCTGTGGAATGATACGTATTGCAAAGTTAAAATAACCCAGCAATGAAAGCAGTGCCCGTTTTTTAATTGTTTTACTGCTCTGAAAATCCTCAATGAGCAAACGAATATGGTTAAGTTTAAACTCAGGCAGGCTGGCTTCAAACTGTTCTGTATCTAGAATGATTCCAAGGAATTCCAAAGAATGAAGGGGACTGATTGATTTCTCTTCTGAAAGCGGAACGCCAACTTCAGAAAATAAGCTTTTAAGATTGGAAATCGCTTCTGCTGGTGCTTCTGAAGGAGGAGGAATTACTAAAAAATCATCCAGCAAGTGGAGCTAGAATGGGACATGATAGACATTAAGAAGAATCCAGCATAGTGCTTCCGACAGGGTATCAAATATCTTTGGGCTGCTGCAGCAGCCGAAAGTCAATTGGGTGGCAAAATAAAATTTCCCATCCCAGCATATACCAAACAGGTGACGGAGAGACGGATGGATTGGCATTACTTTAAATGCGTCTGATATATCTGCCTTTGCTAACCAGGAACCATGACCTGCTAATTTAATTGAATGTATTGCATCTGCAATAGTGATGTAATGCAGGGAAAATTGATCTTGGGGAATTAATGAGTTAATGCTGCTGGTGCTTGACCCGTGGTGCTGATAAATCAATAATGAGAAGCTTTTTTCCTGACATTTTCCTCGTGGCAATGCCGATAGGATTAATTCTATATACTGGAAAAGGAGGAGCTAAAAATGGACCGACTATAAATCCTTTAATATAATTTCTTTTTCGATGAGAGATTGCACTAATTGTGGTTCTTGAGTCGCTGAATAAAGATTTTTGCTTTTGAACGAGGAAGAAGGCATTTGAGTCAGACTGGTTGAAAAAACATTTTCTAATCCGGGATGATTCTGTAATTTACTTGATAATGCCGGGATGTTTCTAGGAGTAAAGACTGTGAGCATCGGGGAAAGTCACTTGCGTTTTAAAGGGCAGATTGTATTAGCGAGAGCGTCTCCGCAATTGCTGCACATGTGGATAAGATTGCATTGTCTATTCGAACAGAAGCCAGTATTGAAATTGTTGCAGATTTGCCTTCCTCCTGAAAATCTAATACTGCGCCCGTATTTGTCTTTCCTTGTACATTGATCGAGGGGAGCTGAAGAATGTACAGGATTAGGTTCTGAAGATCTGTATGAATTAGCGGCGAAACCGGGTGCTTTAGAAGTTGATGCATGCGTTAGCTCTTAGACCACCAAAAATTCTGTTATATTTAATAGAACATCTGATCTGGGTCAGGTTGTGCCTAACTGATGATGTGATTATCTGCTGCCAATATCGCTGCTGCTTTTGCAGAGAATACTTTATGATACTCAAAAAACATAGTCCCTCTGTATCTGGCAGACAGCTCCACGATGTAGTATTCGTAGGAGTCCAATTCAGCTCTGCGGTTAGGATATACCTCTCTGAATGCCTCTTAGGCATAACACATCTCTGAATATGGAGAAAGTAAGGACAAATTCCCCTAATGTAAGATTTTTAAGCAGTCTGGGATCTCTGGATTTTAGAGTTACTGCCAAATCTCCTCAATCCACTACTCTATGGTCCAAGACTTCCGAAGTCGTCATTAATAGTGAAACAAGATTAATGTCCTTACCTTCGAGAATGTTACGTCTGATTTGTGGAGATATAGTGTGACGTCTAGCTGCAGTTGGAGAGGAGGATCCGTATGTAGCTGCCGTAGCGAGGTTGTATATTGGAGGATCTGCTTCGCTGGCTGAAATTAGGACTGGACTGGACTGAAATTAGAAGCTGTAGGTGGCGCTGTAGTATTTGATGCTGGAATTAATGACAGCGCTGTAGATTGTTTTCCCTGTTCCATATTAGACACCCTTTTATCTAGATCCAACAGTTGAGAACTGACTGAAGATAGAGTATCGGCAAAAGGCTGCATAAATGATTTTATCTCGTTAAATATTTGCAAATGTTGGATTTCAATGGCTGGCTGCTGGTTAGCGGTACTAGTTGTGGGGGTGATTTGATCCGGAATAGACTGCCTGCTGTCTGTTTTAGCACACTGAATGGTTGGGTGCGGCTGATTATGTTTTTTCAGAGGAAAGACTAGTTCTGCTGAGACTGAATTGCAATAGAGAATAAAAAGAGACTCTCTAGTAATCCCTGCTGGAATCGCATTACCGTTTTTAAGGAGGGTTTTTATCAATTTATTCATGGACCAGTCCTTCCAAAACAATCAATCCAGAGGGGTGTCCCGAGGCCGAAGTCGCTTGGATCAGCGCCGATTCGATGCTTGAGTGGCAGGAACAGTAGGCAACATTTGAACTGAAACCTGGACGAGAGCCTGATCGGGAGCCTAATCAGATGTAACTGAAATACCAGAAGGGCAGAAAAAACAGAGACTGGATGAACCCTGGATTGAAGCTGGAGGAGAAATCCTTGGAATCCTCTGAATCCGATGACGACTGCTGTAAGTACTCCATTATTGAGTTATACGAAATTTGATAGGTCTTGAAATCGCTTAGATTTATGCAAAAACGAAAAAACACAAGACAGCTAGATAGAGGTGACTGATGTTTAAATAAGGTAGATTTAATTGATGACAGGAGATGATAGGTTGTTGGTGCCTAGCTCCGCCCCTTGAACTCCACCTGTAGGTTAACAAGTCAAAGTGAATATGGCAATGGCAGTGATGAAGCTAATTTGCTTGAAACATTAAAATTTGAAATTATTTCCTTCAAAGGACTTACAGAAATCTAGAATTGATCTGATGCGATCAAACATCCAGAGGCAGTGTAAACTGTTGCTACTAACAGCACTGTTCCTTTTTATGTTTAGCATTTTTGTGTTTCTTTACAAGGGTTTAATTAAGTAACCGTCATATTGACAGTTTGAGGTTTTCAAATTTAAATTACTCTGCATGTCTGAAAGTTATGCAGTTGTCCGTTTATGACTTTTCCTAAATACATGTATTAAATACCCTGACGTCGTTTGGGCCATGAAACTAAGTTTTAATCCTGCCCATCTAGAACCGCCAAAGCAGTCATTTTGACTACCTTTTACAATACGTTTTTTCATTTTGAATATAACCTACAATATTATTATTATTTTTTTTATATAGAAACCTTTTGTTGTCTCTACTGGACCTGGCAGCCATCAATTCCTTTGTATTGTACAAGGAATGCACCAGGGAAACAATCAGGAGAGATTTAATCTTGAAGCTAGCCACAGCGCTTTGGCAGAATGACACACAAGAGAAAACATGTTACTTTTGTTTTAAATTAAAAAAATTACGTTTTTACAGTTTTGTATGTACATACACCTGTTTACACACTAGTTGCTTTTGAAATATTTATTTTATTGTAGTTTTTCATTTTTTAAGTAGTGCTTTATATGTGGGAAAATATGCCCTTTTCTGTTTAATTGTTCATTTAAATGCAGCGTTTCGATGTGCAGATGTTTGATATGAAGTGCTTGAATAAAACTTTTGAGCTGTATCCGATAGTTTGTCTTTCATTTTAATATTGAGATGGTTTAAAATGTAACTGTCATAATGACTGCTGGCGTCAGTTTTAAGTATGAGTATAACCGCGGCGGTCCTAGTGTTAATGACAGTGCCCACCGTGCAGGTATCGCAAACAAAACATTAAAATAAATTAGTTCTGCACGGTATAAAACTGAGCTGATTTCACCAGTGCCTGCTAGTCTATTAACCAGTTTGAAATGATTTCTAAGCAAACTAAAGTATTTTCGTTTCAGCTTTATTTTTAAAGTTTTCACACATTGCAATAATATCCGACAATTACTACATGATACTGATCATTCCACTGTGTTATGTTGTGAACCATAGCTAAGTTTTAAAACTGAAAGATAGCAAATGCTTATCGTAAAAGTTTAGGGGTAACTTGAACACCTATCTGGGTTATGGGGTTCATGGAAACGTGGTACGTGATATTTAAGTTGATATTATCGGTACCAGTAGAAGGTTGCCGCCTTCTCCTTTATATGAAAAAAACAATTTATTGTAAAGTATGTGTACTTGTTTAAATATGTAGGCTTATCAAAAGTGAATTATTGCTATAGTTGTGTAATGTGGTATATTTCATTTAAAAAATAATTACATTTTTGATAATGTGCAGCTACCACAAGCCTGTTTAATACAAGTCATCATAATCATGCACTGCTTTGCTGAAAAATAGTACAAATGCAGACAGTAACATTTGTAGTGTGTAACAGGAGAATGGCTCTATAGCTTTGATGCAACTTTCAGATTGCATCAATATTATATTTGCAGTATTTACGCTAACAACGGATATGGAGTTCCTCGAAATACCTAGGAACACTGTGATCTAACTCACAGAAAATCAATACTGGATATGACTGTACATCCATATTACAATACAGTACCTATTGTCTAAGTAAACTACCCACCTATCTAACAATGTGTGACACTAGCATTGATTTACAGAGAAATGAAGAAAGTATTTTTGCTCAGATACTTTACAACAGCAAGAAAACGTAAGTGCTACATTAACCACCCAAGGTTTTTCCCACTACAGGACCAGATGTATAACAGAAACAACTATGTCATCCAGAAACATTTGCAGTGAAGGCACTTGTTTTTTGTAGCACATTGGGCCTCTGCACTAGTTATGTCATACTATGCTTTCCTGCCAAGGGCAAAATACTGGTGTTTTATACTAAATGTAGTACTGTTTAAGTCCCTAATGCCACGCTCATAAAGCAAACACATTGCACCACAACCATATTAAATAAGCAGTCTTAAATAATTATTGCATTAATCACAAGGATTTTATGTTTTGTAAAAACTGTAATGGATTATTTTTGGATTGATGCTAATTGACATGAACACCACAGTTAAAAGGCAGACATTGGACATCACTCTTACACATTTTACTTATAAAACTGACACATAATTCCAGTTGTATTGATATGTAAAGAAGCACTGTAGTAAGAACTTGGTCTTCCCCTCCAACTTTATTTCTCTGACTGTATCTTTCTATGTGCATGGGATTTAATAAACGTCTCAGCCGGATTTAATGTGTTTATCTAGGTAGGTAAGTGAGATGTGCTGCAGATTAAACAGCTTTTTCCACAAATACATTAATCCTACAATACCATCTTATTTCACCAAGTCACCTCTTGAAAGTGGTCCCTGTTAACTAAGTCCCCCTTTTGAGTCAGATTCTCATAAGGCGCTGTGGTCTCATGTTTAAATGGCTGAATCATTAGATGGCCTTGTTGAAGTCAAATTCCCTAGGGAAGCAACTATTAGTGACCCACCATATTAGACTTAGAGACTTTTGAACTATTCCTTAGTTAACAGGGACCATTATAAATCATAACTTTATGTTCAGTCAGTAACAGAAATGAAATCCAGGGAATCGTCTTTTTTTAATAGATTTTTTGTTATATTGTTAACTTTGTATGGGATACTTTTAACATAAGATTATCAATAATAACCTAATAATGTATGTAACTATATTTAAAACCTTATGGGACATTCAAAATCAAAATCAGACTTCTTATGAAAATAAAATTATGCCTACTAAGACAGCATCTATTGGCTGCCAAGCTTATTTTAGTCTACAGCTGCTTATTGTTGCACATAAGCAACCAGATGCTATCATTCTAAACGTTTGTACAGACATTATTACCATTCTATGGTCTAGGGACACCTGAATAAAGGACCAGCCATTCAAGTCTTTGGATTTGTGAAATGTTTAAAGGAAGCCAGTACTCACTCTGCATGCATAGCCTGTCGGTGCAGTTTTGGGCCTGTAACACCATTCCTTCGCAGTCCTTGCCTCCATTATTGGGTGCTGGCGCATTGCACTCCCTCCTTCTCCAGTGAGTGCACTCCGTCCCACATGTGGACCACTTGCTCCACTCTGTCCATGACCCGTCCACTTGAGTTTAACAATAAAAAAGTGGAATCATTTACATAATTTTGGCCTTTTGATGTTCACTAAATTAAATATACAATGTGAAACAGTTAAGCTGTCTACAGATAACCAATGATCAAAAACTTAACATTGTATCTGATTCATTCAAACTTTCTGGTAGCTAACAAGTGTATGATCTGCATGCTTCTCAAATACAACAAAGTACTTTATGAGTAGACGTACAGGGTTTGGACATCTACTACAACAATGCATTTGATGCACCAAGGTGTTTAAAACTTGACGACTCCTCACTGATTGCCACCATCTTCATTTTTGAGGAGCGAGGAGTTTCCATAACACTGAAAATATGATGTATGAAACTGTTTATGAAAAAGTGGCAGTGGCTTTTTTGTTTAATAATGTTTTTGTCAACCACAGTTTGTACATACATTTTCAAACAAAAATGGGTTTCTTTTGCATTTTACCATCAAATTATCCATCTTTTAGTAACAAGCAAAAGCCTAAACCACATTATTATTTGACCTGTTGACCTCTAAAAGCAATTAATTTATTTTCCAAAAAGCTCTTTTGTAATAAAGTGTAGCATGTATAAGTAAAAACAGCAGAGGCCTGACTTTTTATTAAATTACAACATAATTTTCATAACGATCTGCTTGAAAAGTGACAGAGGAAAAACATTTCACATTTGCAGACATCTGCTGACAGTACCTGTACCAATGAAATGCATAAACCACTCAACATCAGACTTGTAAAGATGTGTTTGAATACAATGTCAAGAAATAGTTTCCTCACAAATGTATGGATGATTGTTATATACTGAGGGTTCACATCCTAAAAGGTCAATTAGGTTGAAATTAGCCTACTGTGCTCTATTTAACTATAATTCCATTTTTGTATTCTGTTAAAGCTACCTGCCTAAATAAGATGAAGGAACAGAAGCAAATGTGTCTGTAGAATTAAAGGCCCTGGAATAACATTCAATTACAATGTGGCATTAAATTTATTTTTTTTTTTATTATTATTTTATTTTATTTTTTAAAGATAGCTAATATGTTTGTTTCAAATTATTACTTTTAAAAATGTTTCATTGAGAAAAAGTGGTTAAAACTTTTCCCTTGAACAAAAGCTAAGACATACAGACAGAAACAATGGAGAACTTTTGTTAACCCCTTTAAACATGTCACTGTTTACCTGGACACAAGGTGGTGCAGGCAAGCTTCTGGACATTCTGTCCCTCACAAAAAGCTCCTCCATTAAGGGGAGCAGGATTGGTGCAGCTCCGGGTGCGCTTCTGATAACCTCTGCCACATCGACCGTTACAGACAGACCACTCAGTCCAGGTCGACCAACCGCCATTCACTGTACAAGACAGGATTGCAAAGTTCAGAAATCTGACAAAGCTCAACAAGTACAGCTCAAGTCCTGTCTCTCTAAACTTTCCTCTGTCTATATTCTTGGCTGTACACGTATTAGTTTATGTTACTGTAAAGAAGTTTAGATATCAACACTACATTCGCCATTAAAAATAATTCAGTATGTTATATGTTGTTCTGTTTTAATATGAAGTACTGTTAGTCACAAAGACTTTAATTACACAATTTCCCCCAGAGACTGGAGATTCTGTTTTCACTGAAGAATACCTATGCTCAACCTCTACCAGTTGTGAAGTTTTTAAAATATCTTGAAAAATGAGCATATTCAAAATATATGTAAAACAAACAAACGAACAAAAAACATATTTACCACATTTCAATTTCTATAACTAAATTACCTAGCATAAATGCATGATTCTTTAACCATCATAATCATATGATGTACACCAAGCATCAGAAAACTACACCATGATTTGTGGAAGTACCTTTAGCCACGAAATACAACCTGTTATGGCACATTCTATGCATAAGATCTAAATTTGTTATCTAATATGAGAATGGAGAGTACTTCACAAACGACCAGTTCAAAATCTGTAATTAGCAAAGACATAGAACTCCAGGTTTGTGTCTGTGGCAGGAGCAAGACGACAACAGTCAGGGGTTTGAAGATTTATCAAGGGAGAATGAAATGCTTGAGGGAGAAGAGAAAAGGGCCTCGCATTGATCAGTACTTCTTACGAAGTCAGTCAAAAGAAATCCAGAGACAGGAAGCAAACCACTGTTAACAGGATATCAGCACCCCTGTCATAGACGTGAGGAGGACTTGCGTGGATACAATTAGTGATGAACCTAATGATCCTTGTGAACCCGGTCAGACGAACCAGCGTAAAATAGAAAAGAACCTCAACAGGCACAAGCCTGAAGTTAAATGGTCAAGAGCTTGTGAAAAAACTGCATGGGACACAGTAAACAGGGATCTCAGTTTTACTTTGCAAAGGTTAAATGGAACAGTTGAAAAGAAGCTGGATAAATTTGGGGACATCATCTACGCATATGGAAGCGAGAGGTTTGGAATTGAAAAAAGGAAGGAAAAAGTACAAACTATTCCTGGAAAGTCTAGACAGCAGCAGGAGATTAAATGTTTAGTTAGAGAAAGGAGGTAGTTGAGGAAGCAATGGAGAAAAGCAATCTGTTACAAAGGGTCATAAAAAATAAGCTTGCAACATTGAGCAGAGCTCAGTGACTATGGAAATGCTACAAAAAGAAAGAGCATGCGAGAACTAACTTTTATAAAGATCCATTCAAATTTGTAAAGAAGAGATTCACCAGTAAGAAAAAATGGCACACTAAAACCATCTAAGTTTGATCTGGAGAGATATTTGGAGGAAACACATACAGATTCAAAGAGGCAGGAGCCTATGTCAATTCCTTCAGATATTCCACTTATCAATCCACCCGAATACCAAATGGAGGACTGTGCACCTAAGTGGAAAAAAGTACAGCAAGCTGTGAAAAAAGAAAGGACATCATCCAGGGCCTAATGAAGTTCCATACAAGACACTAATGCACACTAATGGAGTGTACAAGAGTACTTCTGGAGTTGTGACTACCACCAATTCGAGCATACATGGATGACATGACAACAGTGACTAATCGGTTATTGGACAAATTAACCAATAACAGTGAATGGGCACAAATTCAATTCAAGCCCACTAAATCAAGGAACATCTCTATAATTAAAGGTAAAGTAGTAGATAAAAGGTTCTACATTAACAGGGAGGCAATACCAACAGTGTCCGAGAAGCCAGTGAAAAGTCTAGGGAGATGGTACAATGGGGTTCTAAAGGACACAGTTCATGTGGGAAAAGTTAGACAACAAGCAGTGGAAGGGTTGAAGAGCACAGACAGCAGCACTTTACTGGGCAAACAAACTCTGGTGCTTTCAGTTTGGTCTACTGCCAAGACTGCTGTGGCCACTGACTATGCAAAAGGTTTCCTTGACAACAGTTGATAAGATTTAATCAGTTCAAATGTCAGGAAATGGTTGGGAGTTCCACGCTGCTTCAGCAAAAGGAATACTGCAGCTACCAATCTCTGCTCTAACCGAGGAGTTTAAGTGTGCCAAAGTCTGACTGGAAATGACATTAGTAGATTCACGCGACAAATGCGTAAGGGAGGCAGCACCTGTGTTGAAAACTGGAAGAAAATGGGCAACAAAAAAAGCTGTGGAAGATGCTAAGGCTGCCCTTACGAATCAGAGATATTATGGGGCAAGTTCAGGATGGAAATGAAGGTCCTGGTGCTGCGTCATGACCAGGTGCTGCGATGTTTGGCCATAGCATTGGAAGACAAGCATAACCTGACCAATAAGTTTCATCAAAGCATTACACACAAAATAATATTCCTTCATCCAGAAGAGCAACCACAAAGAAAAGGTGTTAAAACCAAGCCTCGCCCAGGACAACGGGAAGCTGCTAGAGACTGGAAGATGCTGGCAGATGTTGGTCAACGACTTATTTTTCCACCTGAGATTGCCACCACTAACCTTCGACCAGACATTGTCTTGTGGTCTGGATCAGCACGCCTTGTTCATCTGGTAGAGTTAACAGTGACATGGAAGGATGCTGTGGATGAGGTGTATGAGAGGAAGAAACTTTGGTATGCTCAACTAACTGCTGAAGCAGAACAGTGAGGATGGAGAGTCCGAGTTTACCCAGTGGAGGTGAGGTGTTGAGGATTTGTGGCAAACTCTGCAACCCGGTTTCTCAGAGATGTCGGGTTCAGTGGCAAAGAGTTGCGTCGCACAGTGAAGAACTTATCTGAAGCAGCAGAAAGGAGCAGCAACTGGCTGTGGTTGAGACGGAAGGATTCTGGATGGGGATCTCAAGCACAACAGAAAGAAAGCAATGCTGATGTACAGGTAAGTAAGCTGGGGATGGAGGGGGGTGATGCTGGGATGCCAGAATCACTGTTGAGCCCTCTTGAGGTGTCGTGGGCTAGTCGACGAAACACAGAGGATGGAAGGTGTCCACTTGAAGACACCAGAGATGTACCCTACTTAGCTCAATCTAGACGGTTGTCATGCTGATGATTGATCCCCGGAGCCAGCATCGCAGCCGTTGTCTGTGCTGATGCGCTGGGAAGGCAAAATAAGCTGATACCTGGAGCCAGCATTACACTTCAGCAATCAACACCAGACAGAAGGATATCTACATCATCAGATGGAAAGCAACACAAACGGATGGAGATGCAGGTGGATCACATTAGTTTACTGTAAAGCTACGTCTTAGTTGGTGCTTATCTTGGTGAGAGTCGAGTTCAAATCAGCATGAAGTTTAACATCTACTCTCATGTAATGGAAATCATTAATGGTAACATTCCACCTCCTTTCCATGAAACCACTTATTTTAAATATATAGTTACAACACAACATCTGGATTCCAAGCACCAATAGATTTTATTGTGACTACTACTATTTAAAGTTTTACTATACAGTAATTTAAAGTGTTTTGTGAAGAATGTTGTTATAAAAGCCACAGCTGATGCTATGTTTATTTGAAATGTTGTCATTATACCTCAGAGAAATTTAAGATTAGTGATGGTAATTAATGTGTTCATAAAAAAAAAAAAAAAATTAAACTGAGAACTGTTCTTATGTCCGGTGAAGTCCTGCTGCATTGAAAGGCATCCTTTTAGAGTAGAAAAACATTTGATTTAAATAAAGAAAAATTGTATTGAAATTGACTAAGTTGCTGTACAGTCAGGTTGGGTCATAATATGTTTATGAAATTAACAGAAATTGAATATACAGGGAAAGGGGGTCCTAAGCCATTCTCTGTGTCTGCTTGGTTTCTTGTCACAAAGAATGGTTTTAAAAAGAGTCGTAAACTAAACATTGGACAAGGCGTTTATCTTCACCAATCGACCTCATAAATACAGCCGGCAAAACAGCAGACCAATTGAGAACACTGGGCCGTCTCGGAAAGAGAACAGCCAATGGGAAAACACTTCATGTGAACTCAGGCACAGCCCAAAATAAACAAACTATCCAAATACCGGGGTGAAGAGAGGAGTAGAAAAGGATGAGCGTGACTTTCAATCGGGGGACTTGACAAGCAGAACAAGGGTCTAAACTTTGACAATCTGAAGACCTGCAGCCTGCGATTAGCTTGAACAGAAATACCGTTTTCAGAAACTCTGATTCGGGATAACAACCCCAGTGTTTACCTTGATGTGGGAGTTTGCAGAGTAAGACGTCTAGAATCCTAAAAGTACTTGGAATCAAATCTCTAACTTAGCCCCGATTGATCACCGGAGGAACAGGTGGACTTATCATTTGAAGTCAACAGACTGAAATATATTCAGTCTTTTATTAAGCTAGCAATACCGGAGTTTGTGGTGGAATATCCCAGATACAACCGGACGAAGAGTGCACATATTGGTGGAGGAATTGCTGTTTCAGTGGAATACCTAAATGGTTAATGACTCTTGTTTTTGCAAAAACATTTCTTTCGTTCCCTGGTGTGGAGACACAACGTGAGGAAGACAAACCCCAGAACCTGGATTTTTCCTTGCCTGCAAGAGAGCCTTTGATCGCCTGTTTTGGATGACATACTGACCGGCTGAAAAGGAGCGAAAGTATGTTAAGTATTCAGCATGTTGTCTTTTTATCCTCTTATGAACTTGAAAATATGCCAACCTTAAAGCAAAATTAACGTCTTGTTTGAGGTAGAATGTAAGAAAAGTATTATTGTTTTCAATTCATGCTTTGAGTTAATGAACACTATAGTAATTGGTTGTTAGTGAGTCATACAAATTGATGTGGGTTTTACAAGGCAATTATCATTCTGCGTTTAAAGCTAGAATCCAAATCAGCTGATATTACATAATTATCGTAAGGTTGTCTAAACGCAAAGAGTGCCTTTATCTTGTTAGAGTGAGAATTGCCTTCTGAACTAAAACAACTATATGATACGGATTTAACAATGCTTTTATTATCAAATATTAACAAAAGTAAATATTTGTATTACTAACGAAACCCCTGTTAAGAATAACCTTCGTCTTAACTGTCAGGAATGTGGTTGTAACCTTTAAAGGAATCTGCTATAGACTGTTCTGGATCTTTAAGTCAGCCATCGGGAGTGGGGTGTCACTGTTTATATTTTCCTTTCTGTACTGTTTAGATTAGTTAATTCTTCCTTTATGTATTACTTTAGTTGTTGCACCTTTTAATTTTCCTTCATTTTGTTTTATTTCCAATAAAACTGTTCTTTTGTATTCACTTGAAGCGGTGTCCAGTCTGATTATTTCAATATTGGTCAGTCCTACATGATTTTGAATTCAAATAAGTTCTTATATGATTATAAATTAAACTAGGCCACATACAGAAATACCTTGCACACTACAACACACAATACTGTATTGTGACACATTTATTAAGGTTACAACATGGTTATACACAGAAGCCTGCCACTTGCCTTACAAACGTTTACTGTGGTATATTGTTCTACAGCAAAAGAACAGCAAAGTGTAGTAAAGCATAGTGAAAACATGGTAAAGCCTCAGTGTGGTGAAGAACATACAGTAGAGCAACAAACTAGTGTTGTAAGCACAGCAGAATCACAGGAAAAGCCTAGAAAGACTGCAAAATTGGCATATAAATTTACCATGTAACATTTCTATATACTAGTCAT
The DNA here is from genome assembly GCF_017654505.1 of Polyodon spathula. Taxonomy (NCBI): domain Eukaryota; kingdom Metazoa; phylum Chordata; class Actinopteri; order Acipenseriformes; family Polyodontidae; genus Polyodon; species Polyodon spathula. The sequence goes on along the minus strand of NC_054534.1, from coordinate 51,051,226 downwards.
GCTGAAGTTCCTCCTACCATAGACAATGACTGTGGCTGTGGTGCTCCTCCTCTTTGCAACAATGTTCTTGGCTACGCAGGTATAGTTGGCAGTATCAGACAGACGAGCCTGCTTAATAATGAGGTTGTGGTCTATGGTGATGTAGAAATTCAGATCCTCAGCAGGGTCAATTATTTCTTCATTTTTCAACCACTCAACCTAGACAAACATGTAACAAATACAAAAATGACACAGTACACTTTATGTACATTTTATTTTTTTTATTTTTTTTTATTCAGAAATACTGAGTTTTATTATTTATGGATAATACAAAAACAGTACTGGGAAAGTGAATTGGTGAAGGAAGCAATTATGTATGCTTAAAGAAATATACTGTACATTTGTTCGTGGCTGCAAAGGTTCCTGATACTTTCATAAATGTAACTGTACAACAAGAAGGATTTCTGGAATTATTTTGTTAGCTAGAATTTGTAAATGAAACATCCCATGAACACACTACACAAAAGACCTCTAACTGATAGCTTTGGTTAATCCCTGACACCTCCTAAACTGGTTCTCATTTCATTAAACATGTCACACATACAACTGCCACAGTCAAACCATTTAAAATACATATTTAAAAAACAGTATATACATAATACAAAAGTAACAATTTTAAAGTTACATGAAAACCCACCAAGATAAGACATTTCCAGCTTCCTTGACAAACAAAGGCAGAGCATTCCTACAGTGCCCATTTTAGGATATCCTCAGACCTCACCTCTCCTCGCGTCAATCGTCACCCCACCTTGAGTTAATCCTCACCCGTCCTCGACTCAATCGTCAGACATCATTCCTCACCCCTCCTCGACTCAATCCTCACCCCTTCTCGACTCAATCCTCACCCCTCCTGGCTTTGATAAGTGTAACCACGGCCATGGAGAACCTAACCCCCTATTTCCCATAAGCTCTAGTATTTCCCAACCACGGCTTTGCCTACCACAGAGAACGTAACGTTTCAAGAATGTAACCACGGCGGTTGGCGAGGGATTACTGTATTCATAAAATTAAAGTAAAGGCCATTTGGTAGATCTTTACATTTCCAGAAAACCATTATCTGTACAGAAATAAAAATTCATAACCATTAAATCAGACACATTTAATATACCGTAAAAGTACAGTTAATGAAAGCAATAATTCCGTAACTAGCTGCATCAAAAGGTTGTCCTGGTGTGGTCCAATCTTTATTCCTGGTCTGTTGTAAATTGTTCATGTTATATTAAAATGCTAAGATCTTAAATCTGTCAAGATGTGCTGCCACAAGAGAGACAACATTTAAATTACCGTTTGAAAGCTGAGGAATAGCATTACAGTGTGTTGCACCTCGCAATCTCTTTTCTTTGATTTGCCCTCCTTTACAGCCCCGGACAGATGTGCTGAGTCTAATTATTCTGATTGGTATCAGGAGACACATTATATTACACAATATAATTGGCACATTTGTTCTAGTTAACTGAGGGAAACTGTCACATGCATGCCACCCAACATCAAATTTTGGACTGCAATTGTCAGCAGGAGGAAAAAAATACACAGAAACGCACACGCACAATAAAACAGATGATCAACAGAGTCATTGTTTTGTTGCCACGGCTCCAGGACATCCAGGGGCACAGCAAGAACACAATTAAAACAGATGCTAATAGACACCAAACATATAATACAGTTTCCCCATTACCATTTAAATAAGTTTTGAGTACATTAATCAAACAAGTGGTTAAATAAATGGGGAAAGCTATTATGTGCCTATTACTTGACTCAAACTCAATCAATCCAAGCTAACATTAATTTGAATTCCAAATCCCACAGTGGTGCAAGGTCTTTGGAAAAAATACCAGCAGTTCCATTGACAATATATTTATTTCCATTCTCGTTTAAAGCGATATGGTTTAAAATGTGTCAATCCTCTAGTACATCTCTATCCCAGAATATACTTGAGCATGGCATCATGTCATCACATGGTCATTGAAAAAACAGCAATCCTTTATCAGACTTCCCCAGTGCTCTCTGATCTCAATACTATTTTATTTTGTACTTCTGCCAATGTTTTCTAAACTGCTTATGAAATGCCAGCATTCCTCTTCTGTGCAAATTCAGTTCAATGGAATAAATGGCAAATGGTCTCCCTATTGCTTTGAAAAAAAAAAGCATAAAAGGGGGCGGCAGTCCAATTGAGATTGCCTGCTATTATCACTCCTGCCTTTGATTTACACTTCCTACGCACACACCTGCTGGATTTTAGATTTACGCCTTCAGATCGTGTATAATGCCATGAAGAAGACTGAATCATGAACATTTGAAATACAACAATTCCCATAAATCTCAAGCAATGGATTTCTAAAGATCTGATAGCCATTGATACTTTTGCTGTCTGCCTTATTGTAGCTACTGGCTTTACTTATTTTGTTATCTTTGGTTGCTCAGATCTGAAGTGCAGGTTCCTTCTCTGATCATACTGATAAATCATCTTGTTTTATCACCAAACTTTTCAATAACGCTATCCAAGTTATTATTTTATGACTATATCATCTCAAAAAGCTCTGCAAATATCTGTGATATTCTTTGAACACTGGATGCAGCAGCAGCTACCTCCTTTGTTTATGTCTGCTTATCTCTGTGTGGTGCAGCTGCTAGGGCTGTTGCTCACACGCCCCCTTTTTCGGTTCCATTCGGCTCCTATCGGTCTCACTCTGCCATTGAATGGTTTTCTCTGCTTTTTCCGGAGAAAAAACGACTAGAGACCTGTGCTTTACGTCTTTTCGATGTTGTTGGACAGGGTCCGACACTGGACTGGAAAGGGTTAAATAACATATTTAAATAGCAGTATACCAGAGTTGTAACAAGTCAGCAAAATTGGTACTCTAGTTGAGCTGAGTCACTGGGGAGAAAACACTCGAATCGAGTCGTATCTATGACATGACAAGCTCGAGTCGAGTCACTAAACTGCTAGAGTTGAATCATCAATCTGGCTTGAGTCACTTCGAGTCACTAGTTCTGACCAGTGCTTAATTTGTAAAGAAAGAGGTGCCGGGGTGCAAGCAATGACAATAATACTGTCCTTAAGAACCGCATATTCAAAATCATAACACATTTATTTGAAATAGTATTGTAAGTACTAGTGTTAGATGTTTACATTCACATATTCTACATAATATACAAAGTGCAGAAACATTTTTTTAAAGGCAACATGTCTGTATACATGTTTTGTTATGGTTCTGCATTGAAATGGTTTAAAAACCAAACAAATTAAAAGGCATTTAGAGGACTCCAGAAAGACGACATTGATTAAAAAAAAAAAAAAATCTGCATGCCAACATGAACGTTTTTTTGAACCTTGGTCTGCACTATTATCAGTGATGTGTATGCAATAGAAGCTGCTGGTAGATTACAAAAATGATTAATTAAACTTAGGCTAGGTAGTTGTTATCTTAGTATGTTTTTATTCTCTATTAATTAAATTACATTCATTGAAAAAGGCAAGACAGAACAGGATCATTATTATTTGTTATTGTTTTGGTTTAATATAATATAGCAGGCTAATATTCCTATTGAAGTAGGCTACAAAATTTAGTTTTTCATTAAAAAATTGTCGATATTTGTTGAAATTAATGTTCAGCTTTCATATTTTGTTGTGTACTACTCATTCAATCAAACCACGTAGTGTATGAAGTTGCTTGTATCGTTCATGATGTTTTTCAAATAAAGTAAGCTTATTTGTGTATAAATAACGACAATAGAGTTGCAGCCAGTGTCATCTTACTTACAGGCACTCAAGCTGAAATCGTAAAGTAAGTTAAAGTAGGCCAAAAACTCTCTTTAGCGCATGCAAGAACTTGCAGACAACTGTGATACAACTGTGTTGAGAATTTAAAAAGAAAGCACTTTAAGAGATTTTTAGCTAGAGGAACCGGGAATATGACTCTGCACGGCCAGAGGTTCCCGGGCACACCCACGGCACAAATTAAGCACTGATTCTGACTGTTCAAGATATCTAGATTTCATCAGATTAGTTTTACAGGAGATTAGCAATCTATACATAAAAAAAAAAAAAAATCCATTAAATACAAAATTAGGATGCACACTAATGTCGTCATACTTGCCCCACTTATGTTCGCCATTAAAAGTCATTGACTTATGCTTTGTTTTCATCTTTCCATTTTAATGAACTTGATTCATTGATCTATTTATAAGCACATTTTCCCACTGTATAAAGACCCCTTTCTCTGTGCTCAACTGGGTTGGGTGTTTAGTAATGAATGATACCACAAAACAAAGAACATATCTAATATTTTCTCACTTCTCAACAGTGACACTCCCTCTTGTAGTTTTGTTTCAGATACATTAGCCAAATGAAAGGAAATTTGGTGGCATTTAATTTCATGTTGAGATATTACTTCAAGGTTTTAACGCATAGGAGACAAATAGAAAAATAAACTAAAATTTATATAATTCACAGGTAACATATAATATGTACTATATATCTCTCCTTTTAGTGTAAGCTGAGCTATGGAGTGTCTTTTTCCAATAAATGTCATCTAGACATTTTTAAGTAACAGATACTGTTTCACAGAAGCACAAAATATAATAAAAAGGTGTCTGTTGGAGTCCTAATGTCATAACAATACATAATACTGTACTGAAAAAGTACAACAAATTAATATTTTAAACTTTCTCTAAGTTAAAGTTTTATGTATATGTATGTTAAAGTATAAGACATGACTGGACCTGAAGTGGGAGGTGTTGGTGTGTCCACATCCCAAGAGGGAGGAGGCTGAGCGTCCACAGGGGCTACATGTGAAGACGAAGAGTGGTGCACCAATTGCATGCGTTGAGGAGGGATGAGGAGCGGGCGCTTCCACAGCCCAAGAGGGAGGAATCGGTGTGTCCACAGCCCAAGAGGGAGGAGGCTGAGCGTCCACAACCCAAAAGGGGGGAGGCCGAACGTCCACAGCCCAAGAGGGGGACAGGCTGAGAGTCCACAGCCAAAGAAGGAGGAATTGGTGCGTCCACAGCCCAAGAGGGAAGAGGCTGAGCGTCCACACCCCAAGAGGGGGGAGGCCGAATGTCTACAGCCCAAGAGGGAGGAGCCGGTGCTTCCACAGCCCACACCTCCACCAGCAGAGGGAGAGTAACTGCTAGTTCGGCCTCCACCGCTGTGGGAGGACTGCTTGCCGCTTCCACCTCCACCACACAGCAGAGAAAGACCTGATGTGCACATCTTCACCAGCAGAGGGAGCATGCCTGATGGTCCCCTCACTGCAGCCAGAAGGGGAGGAGCCCATGCCACCTTCGCAGCCAGCTGCCTCTCCATGCACCTCTAGAAGGACCAGGACATGATGCTGGCGGTCCTCAGCAACCCCTGCATATGCTGCTAAGCGGAGCACGGGGGAAAACTGCCCGGCCACAGTGGCTGTGAAATGGGCTAACCCCAGCACCACTGATAGTCCTGGCTTCATCACAGGGAGAAATGGAGCTCCTTCTGCGTCGTTGCCCAGGGATGCCTGCCTTGCAACATCCAAGGATGCCTAACTTGGATCTTTCAAGAATAGACGGATGCTGTCATGAACAATACTGTATAACCCTCTCTGTGACCAGAATAAGTCCTTTAGCTAGCCACCTGGAGGAATGGCGCCCGTCTAGCCATGGATTCCCAGAAGTTTCATTTCCCCAGCTAAACTGGTAATTGTTTTTTCTCTTTTGTGTGCTAACGAATCACGCTTGCAGCAAAGCGAGCGAGCACTGGTGGGCTGAATGGTGGCTGAATTTATTATGCTAGTATTAAAAGGTTGTGCTTTCGTTTTCTCATTCTTCAGTCTGCTTTTAAATGAGAAAGTAAGGACTTGGACTATTTAAAAGCCTGTGTAGTTGTTTCACAACCTTAAATGGATTTTACTATTATTACTATTTTTTACAGTATACCTTTTATATCAGTCTGGTCTCACTAGTAGCACCTTATAAAAGTGCTTTTAATCTGCGATCATTAATCTGCTTACACGTATTGATAGGGTGACAGATGGCTCCATGTTCACCGGGGCAGTTTACAGACTCCGATCACCCCAGTGTGTTTAAAAACACAGGTTATATCCCTCAATGTATTGTAATGAAGGGGGTCTGTAAAGCCTGAACTGTCTTAGCCTGTCCGAGTGAACATGAAGCCATCTGGACACACTTTTACTGAAACACAGTTAAATTGATTTAGAGGCACTTTTATGTTACTGTAATAAACAACATGTTGCTAGTTAGGGTTTCTTACTAAATGTAGATCACACAGAAGGGAGTGGGTGAAAGCTGGACCAAGATAAAACTGCCCGAAAGGGCACTGAAACCATGAGAATCCTATTTAAAACTATACCACACAATTACTCCCTCTTATAATATACATAGTCAAAATAATGATCATTATATGAGCTTTCATACAATTTTTTAACTCTTTCAAGGCCGGGAACTAGAGTATTTTTTTGTGATTGTCTCTGTCTCAGTTAATACACCAAACAAAAACATACGTACGTGTAAAAATAACAACACATGAAATGTCAATACGACTCTTAATAATTCTAATAGAAAATAACAGACACTGTTAAGAAAAATGCCATGAAAATGCAGAACTGTAAGTGCTACTTAAACTTGCTGATAAAACCTGAGCCTAAAGAGATATTGCACGTGATCAATTAGTAGATTCAAGTTCCACTGTAAGCTCCTCACATAATTGAGATATTGCCTGCCGTGTGAAGCAAAACATTTTAACAAATATTTAGTGTGAGAAACCGCCTAAATTTATTCGGGGTCTGAAATGGGTGGACAGGCTTTCCCTTGCCTTATTTATTCAAAAGGCAGAACCATCTACTACAAGTATTGAAAATGTGTGTACCTCAGCCATTGGTATCCCCTCAGGTGGGCGACACTGCAGAAGCACTTCCTGTTCCATGGAAACTTCTTTCCCCAAAGGTTCCTGTTCAAAGGTTTTCCTGAGATCTAAAAGCACATCACACAGATGCATTCAGTATAATTAACAATTACCTTATTGAGCACGTTGTATTATAGATTTATAATTCAGACGAGATTTGTAAAATAAAAGGACACACCATTTATGTGAACTGAACATCTGTATGAAAAGGATGTTTTTAGGATACAGTAGTCTGTCACGTATCGAACTGCAGTGGGACCAGAGTAAGGGCGGATATGTGAAAACCTGGATAAATGAACCCAGGTTTAAATTCCACTCACAGCTGTAACAATTACTATATTCACACAATTATTGTTTTGAGATTTAGCTTTTATTGTTTAGAAAGATGCAGGGTATTAATACTTGTGACAGAGTAGCCGTCTGCAGTGTGGGTGTGTGCATTCGCTGCTGAGTGACAGATAGGAGATCAGCGGAGGTTGAAACTGATACATCCCGCAGGCAAATAGCATTTATTTACATATCAAGTAAACACACTGAACATCTCATGTGACACTAACAGCAATGGCAGTGCACTGAGTACATACAACACGGTGTACAAAAACTTTGTTGGGATCTACAATATCTGAACTAATCTTCCCTGTTCAATAATAAACTAATGCTGCTTAAAATAAACAAATAATGTTAACGTAGGTGTTTTTAAAGAGTCAAGTTATTTATTTTTCAGTTGTATGCATCTTGTAGAAAAATACATCCTTTTTGTAAATATGTTCCATTTGTTCAGTAAAATATGTTTATATTTCATTACATGCCTAAATTCAAATTTAATTTAGAATTCAAACCCCTTGAAAGATGTTTGTTCATTGTTTTACATGCAAAGCGACAGTGTCTCCTCTTAGGATCTAAACTAGTTTAAAACCCCAGGGATATCCTCGATCATCTTTGTGCTAGATGAGGAGAGACAGACTTTCAATGTCTTAAAGGCAGAGTTAATGTAATGCGGACTAATGAAAAAGTAGGAAAAAGGACACTTGTCAAACTGAAATTGGATGTAAACCAGAAGCATCCTAAAACTGTAGTAGAACTGTCAAAAAAGATGAATCCCAGCCTTCCCTGAGCCTCTGGGACACACAATCATAGTCAGTGTATTTAGTGGATTCAGGAGGGGAGGGAGACTTACTGGCCAAACGCACCAAAAAGCAAAATCAATGTAAAAACTACTTTACAGGGGAAAAGCCGCAAGCCCCTATCCTTTATAGAAGTTAGGATCTTCTTCTTTCAGTAGGTAAATGTCTATTGCATATGAACAAGTTTTTGTCTCTACCAAACTGTCTAGATACTGACATCAACAGCTAACTAATGATCTGCCTGTGACAGGGTACGCGCACTGACAAGAAGACTCAGAGATCAAGAAGCTTTAGTCTAGCACTTACGTGAATTTGTTGACAATTACAAACAAACACAACAAACAAACAAAACTATACGTGAATTTGTTGACAATTACAAACAAACACAAAAACAAACAAAACCCTTCACCTAAACAATTCTATACCAACACCCGTGATTACTCTATATATACACCACCCAAGTGTGTTTGCAGGGGGGATTTGAACTCAATCCCTACCACCCAATACTCCCCACACACATGCCTGCCACCCAATAATCCCCACACACACATGCCTGTGACCCAACACTCCTCACACACACACACCTGCCACCCAACACTCCCCACAGACATACATGCCCGTGCACTGGCAGGGCTTTCACTCTGCTGTGCTGGCACTCTAAAAGTTACAGAATTATTGTACAAAACAATGTTTACAAATTGAAAGAGGAAAGACCAGGCATTTCATTTAAAAAACAGAATGTTTTAATAGTTTAAATATGAAATAAAAACAAGTAATTCAATTCCCTTAAAACAATGCATGTAATAAAAGGGTTTGCAATTATCTTTGGAAGGTCCACATTAAAACACAAAAACACAATATCAGCCATCAATTCCTTCATTTTGTAAAAGGAATGCAGTGGGGAAAATATCCGTTGGAGAGATTTCATCTTAAAGCTAGCCACAGCGCTTCGGCAGAAACATTTCGATCAGAAAACTGCAAAGCAGAAGGCTGCAGCAGTTCAGTCTGCACCGAGTGACACTAACAAGAGAACATATGTTACTTTCGTTTTAAATTAAAAAAAAATACTTCCTGTAGTTATTGATCAGTCTCTCACAGAGCCGTGGATGAATTTTGGACCACTCCTTCATGCAGAACTGCTTCAACTTAGTGACATTTATGGGTTTTGAAGCATAAAATCCTACCACAACATCTCAATGGGGTTTAAATCTGGACTTTGACTAGGTCATTCCAAAACTTTAAATTTCTTGTTCTTCAACCATTCTGATGTAGACTTGCTTGTGTGTTTCGGATCATTGTCTTGCTGCATGACAGCTTCAGCTCACAGACGGATGGCCTGACATTCTCCTGTAGAATTCTCTGATACAGAGCAGAATTCATGGTTCCTTCAATGATGGCAAGTCATCCAGGTCCTGATGCAACAAAGCATCCCCAAATCATGACACTACCACCACCATGCTTGACCGTTGGTATGAGTTTCTTACTATGGAATGCAGTGTTTGGTTTTTGCCAGACATAACGGGGCCCGTGTTGGCCAAAAAGTTCCACTTTGACTCATCTGTCCATAGAACATTGTTCCAGAACTCCTGAGGATCATCCGGGTGCTTTTTGGAAAACTTGAGATGAGGATTTATGTTCTTCTCAGTGAGCAGTGGTTTCTGACTTGGTACTCTGCCATGAATCCCATTTTTGCCCAGCGTCTTTCTGATGGTGGAGTCATGAACACTGACCTTAGCCGAGGCGACAGAGGCCTGCAGATTCCTGGATGTTGTTCTAGGGTTCTTTGTGACTTCCTGGACGATTTTACGCCTTGCACATCGTGGCATGATGTACCTCTAGAACCTGTGTGCTGAAAACTTAACTCTGATGGTAAGGGCCAAAGTTAGTCATATTTATATTGGGCAGGGCTGGCCCAAATCAGGCCTGATTGTTAACCAAATATTCAAACAGCTGACCCTAATTATCCCTTTAATTGGGTTGAGTTAACTAGGGAACAATAACTTTTTCACACTTGAAGATTGCATGTTTGATTACCTTGCACACCAAACAAATGAAAGAAGCATCAAACTTTGGTGTCATTTTTTCTCTCAGACTCCCTTTATATACTATTACAACCCACAAAAAGATCTGACCAAATTCAATGTGAAAAATGTGCAAAAATGCAGAAAATCAGATTCACGGCACTGTACCTGTTTACACACTAGTTTATTTTGAAATGTTTATTTTATTAAAGTTTTTCATTTTTTTGCTTTAGATGTGGTAAGTTAGAAAATAAATCCTTTTATGTTAAATTGTTCATTTAAATACAGTGTTTTGGCTGTGCAGATGTTTGATATGATGTGCTTGAATAAAACTTTTGAGTTGTATCTGATAATATGTGTTTCATTTTAATACTAATGTTGTTTAAAATGTAACCGTCACAATGACTGCTGGCAGCAGTTTTAGGTATCAGTATAGCTTTTGAGAAAGTCCAGCATAAAAGATTAATTCTCAAACTGAACGCAGTAGGGATTGAAGGAAACACTTGTACATGGATTAGGGAGTGGTTAACATGTAGAAAACAGAAGGTACTGATTAGAGGAGAAACCTCACAATGGAGTGTGGTAACCAGTGGAGTACCACAGGGATCAGTATTAGGTTCTCTGCTATTCCGAATCTACATTAATGATTTAGATTCTGGTATAGTAAGCAAACTTGTTAAATTCGCAGACGACACAAAAATAGGAGTGGCAAACACTGTTGCAACAGCAAAGGACATTCAAAATGAACTTGACAAGATTCAGAACTGGGCAGACACATGGCAAATGACATTTAATAGAGAAAAGTGTAAGGTACTGCACGCAGGAAATAAAAATGTGCATTATAAATATCATATGGGAGATAGTGAAATTGGAGAAGGAATCTATGAAAAAGACCTAGGAGTTTTTGTTGACTCAGAAATGTCTTCATCTAGACAATGTGGGGAAGCTATAAAAAAGGCTAACAAGATGCTCGGATACATTGTGAAAAGTGTTGAATTTAAATCAAGGGAAGTAATGTTAAAACTGTACAATGCACTAGTAAGACCTCATCTTGAATATTGTGTTCAGTTCTGGTCACCTCACTATAAAAAAGATATTGCTGCTCTAGAAAGAGTGCAAAGAAGAGCGACCAGAATTATTCCAGGTTTAAAAGGCATGTCATATGCAGACAGGCTAAAAGAATTGAATCTGTTCAGTCTTGAACAAAGAAGACTACGTGGCGACCTAATTCAAGCATTCAAAATTCTAAAAGGTATTGACAGTGTCGACCCAAGGGATTTTTTCAGCCTGAAAAAAGAAACAAGGACCAGGGGTCACAAATGGAGTTTAGAAAAAGGGGCATTCAGAACAGAAAATAGGAGACACTTTTTTACACAGAGAATTGTGAGGGTCTGGAATCAACTCCCCAGTAATGTTGTTGAAGCTGACACCCTGGGATCCTTCAAGAAGCTGCTTGATGAGATTTTGGGATCAATAAGCTACTAACAACCAAACGAGCAAGATGGGCCGAATGGCCTCCTCTCGTTTGTAAACTTTCTTATGTTCTTATGTAAATACTGTTCACATGTTTTGTAATGTGTAGCTTGCAATTGCAAGAACTGCACAGGTAATAACTAGCAGTATAGCCTATTCAGCCTACTGTAGTCAATACTGTACATGCTGTTTTTTTTTATTTTTTTTTATTTTAATGTATAGTATAAAGCCATTTTATTTTCAATTTTGTAGTCGCCTATAGAATGATTTCAGAAACATTTTGTGCAGCAGTAAAAGCAGCGCTGAAGGTATTTTAGACCCAATGGCAGCCGACAAATGCAATGGTGCACTGCATGCAGGTATGTAATTTAGGACAACACTTTTGCTTCTTTGATAACAATTTGTGCTGTTGTGATTGTAAACAACATTTCCTTTATGTAGTTATATTACTGTGTTTCAATTATGTAAGTGACGCAGTTATGTCCATTTCTTTATCCATGCTTTGTATGTCTATAGGCTACATAAACACATTTATTTTCAACTTCTGTAACAGCGCTCCTTGACTTACAACGCACTGCACTTAAGACTCTTTTGCATTATTATCTTGCTTCGAGATTACGATATCGATATGGCATTTACGACACGACGAGACATGAGCCAAGCATCTTGTGCGCACGCTCGGTGTGAACATAAAAAAATGTATTTGCCCTTAACAATGACCGATAAGAGCAATGTACTCAAAACGAAACCTAAGTTGTGAACTCTGTCACATGAGGGGCTTAATTTCAAGTGATCGTAGTTTTGGCTAGGATTACTGCATACACACATTGAATCTGTCATTGGAAAGCCCCTAGTCTGTACTTTTAAACAAGCCAGGTAGATGGCTTTTACGGTTCCTGAGTAATACACGCGTAACCACGGGGCGCCGGAGCCCTGAAATCAACAGGCTGAGTGTAAAGCGTTAAATAAATGTTTGCATGCGTACAATATAACGGGTCATTTTGGTAAAAAATATATTATCTGGCCAAAGAGTCGGGAAAATAACCCCAATTTATAACATTGTTCCTATGGGAAATGTGCTTCGCTCATTCACCCAGCCCAATCTAACGACAAACGAGGGAGACAGGTTCTCTTTTCCGGCGGGAGACAAATATGCAATAACTTTAAAGAGAACGTCTGTGCATATTCCCCGTGTAGCTTTCTTCACATCTGTAGTTTCTGCGGCGATAGCCACAGCAAAAGTGTAAGTCCCAGACACGCACAAACTGCATCTGCGCAGAAATGACTAAGCCTTCCATCCACCCCCATTAATACAGTAGCGATGGCTCTCGCAGATCACCCTGATAGAGTTTTTTGTTATTGTATTATTTCAGGTCTGAAAGATGGGTTCCTCACTGGTATTTTAACTCCTCCCACTGTTTCCGACGTTTGCAGTAATCTAAGATCTGCACTAAACGATCCGGATTCTGTTGAGAATTTGCTTAAGAAAGAAACTTCCAAAGGTTTCATGATTGTCCTATTCCCTGAACCCCCCTTCCCCTCATTCCGTATCAGTCCACTGGGGGTCACAACTCGCAAATATTCAGGAAAGAAAAGGTTAATCATCGATCTCTCCTCACCCCATTCAGGTTCTGTTTCCAGCATTAACGACCTAATTCCTCCTGATCAGTTTTCTCTACGCTATACCAGAATCGATGCTGCTATCCATTTTATCAAAACAGCAGGTTAACCCTTTGCAGTCCAATGTCGGACCAGGTCCGACATTATGATTTTCCCTTTCCAGTCCAATGTTGGACACTGTCTGACATCATCGAAAAGACATAAAGCATAGGTCTCTACTCGGGACTCTGTCAGGCACAGACACGGCCTAACGCCCTGCATTAGGCCTAATTGTGGCAGTTGTTAGCTCCTGCAGCCAAGCCTTACTGTTGGGGAAAAGTCTTTGCACATGACGCAAACCAAAAGGAATGAGAGAGGCACACTTATAGCCCACAATAGCCCTAGCAGCTGCACCACAGAGATAAGCGGACATAAACAAAAGAGGTAGCTGCTTCCGCATCCAGCACTCAAAGACTATCACAGACATTTGCAGAGCTTTTTGAGATGTTATAGTAATAAAATAATGACTTGGATCACATTATTAAGGAATTTGGTGATAAAACGAGTGGTCAGGAGAGGATTTATCAGTATACACGTCTATATGTGAAAAATACAGTGAACACGGGGTGGGGCTTGGCTGGAGATGCAGTACTGATGTTGCTTAACATTGCAAATGCCCTTTAAACCTGTTTTACTTGGAAAAAAAATATTTTAAACAGCGTGTGTAAAATAAACAGCGTGTGTGAAAATAAACTGGACCTGATGTACCTGACAGGTGCTGAATAAATGGACTGCAAAGGGTTAAGGGGCCTGGCTCTCCAAGGCTGATATCGCAGATGCATTCAAAGTCATGCTCATTCATCCTTTCTAATGGCATCTACTTGGAGTTCAATGTAAACAATTCTATTTCTCAGTTTGCCTCATGTTTGGTTGCAGGAGCAGTCCTCACATCTTCAATTCATTATCTTTTTTTTTTTTTGTCTTTAAAATATTTATGTTAAAAAAAATAAATAAAATATAGCAAGTAAATTTCCTGAAGATAAAATATATTTATAATACAAATGAAATGTAAATATACATTCCGATAAATGTCACCTTTAAAAAAAAAAAAAAGATGAATAAGATGACAACATATTTAAACAATAGTTACTGTCTGCAATGTAACACCTGTTTTCGTTTCTCAAAAAAATACAAATGGCGTCCTGTAATTTTCGATGACTCTCCAGCGAACCTTCTCGCCAGCGAACGTGCCTTTAAATTTTAAAATTCGCAGCATTTGAACCAATTGCTCAAAAAAACGATTGAATAAAGTTGTCGATTGAAAGTGTCCCAGGGTCACTTACCGGGCCGAATTTCACTCCTGATTTAAACTCGTGTGCACACACATATATATATATATATATATATATATATATATATATATATATATATATATATATATATATATATATATATATATATATATACATATATATATATATATATAATGTATGTATTGAACAAATGTTTTTTATTTATTTAAAGAGAAAAGAACAACATGGAACAATACATAACACAGCATAATATAAAAACCCAACACAACCCCCCTTTACTCTAAGGATTTCATCCCACTGGATCTTATAATAATGACCTGACAATGGTCGCAGCTGCACTCCATGACTCCACAAAAGTGAGCCACATCTGGACACTCCCAAAACATATGTAAAAAAGTACCCACAGCACCCTGGGGGCAGAGCATCACGCTAACTTTCACAGGTGCCCAGGGATACGGGCAGATTTCACGCCTGATTTTGAGTCACACACATATATATATGATATATATGATCATATATATATATAATATATAATTTTTGCATTGGGCTATATTTAATCCCTCGCATTTGAAAACGTTTGCGAGGGGTTAAATATACCCTGTGAAAAAAATTGAAATGAATCATTTGCTGATTAGGATTCCTGGAAGCCAGATTTATGTTGTCCCAGAGAGTGTTCCATCAAATCTCGTCATCTTCAAAATTCAGATCTCTATTCCACACAGTAAAAAGTGCTAAAGGTTTATAAGAGGTCTTTAAAAGAGAGATGTAAATGGCTGAAGCCAACCCTTTTGTTTTACCCTGTTTATCTAATAATTTGTGAAGTGGGTGTATAGGCAGCTGTGCTCCCCAGGGAACACCATAGGCACGCATTGCGGAACGGAGACGTAAATAGAAAAAGAAAGAAGATCCTGGCAAGTTATACTGAAGTTGCAAATCATGGAACGTACGCAGACCGTTGTCATTAAAAATATCCGCAAAATTATGAATACCATTATTACGCCAATGTGAAAAAGAGAAAGGAGAATTGCCTGTGAGGAGTTTGTAGTTATGGAAGATAGGTGAATGGGAATGCCATTTAGTTTGGGAATTTGTAAGCTTCTCTATCAGACGCCACGTAGCAATTAAATGAGAAATTATAGGGCCAAAGCGCAATTTACATTGTCTGAGGGGGACATTGGCGTACATTAAATCTTGGAGTCTATAGGGGAGATTATGTCTTCCTCAAGAGGACACCAAGATACAGGAATATCAGGAGCAAGCCAAACAGAGATTGGGCGTAGAATAAATGAGTAGAAATAAAATTTTAAATTCGGGAGAGCCAAACCCTGCAAAGTGGAAAATTTGATGCGTGGTTGTTTCCCTTTCCATATAAACTTGGAGATTGTTGTATGCAGTCTATCGCAATACCCTGATGGGGGCGATAAAGGAATCATTGAGCTATAAAAATTAATGCATTCATTTTTACAATGGAAATACGATCCTGAAGAGAATTAGGAAAGTGCATCCACCTGTTCAAATCTATGTTCACCTGCTTAAAGACTTTACTAAAGTTATTTACTGTGGTATTATGTAAAGAAGGATAAATATCAAAACCCAGATATTTGAAGTGTTTAACCAGCGGCACTATCAAGGGTATGTTGGTTCTTGTCATTCCAGAATTTAAGGGTAGCAAAGCAGATTTAGAGAAGTTAACTTTGTATGCCGACACTGCACTGAAATCATTGAAAATAGTCAGCAGATGAGGTAGGGATTGGGAAACATTGTCTACGTATAATAATATATCATCTGCATACAGCGATATGTGACGTTGGGTATTATTGACAGAAATAGGGGTAGAGTCAGTCGATTGACGGACTGCCTGAGCTAGAGGTTCAAGAGATAGGGCAGACAACAAGGGCGAGAGTGGACAACCCTGACGAGTGCCCCTAGAGATAGCAAATTGAGGAGAACACAATTGGCCTGTCAAGACCATTGCGGAGGGACTGGCATATAAAAGCTTAACCATATCAATAAACCCAGAACCCAAACCCATATAGTCCAGAACTGACCACAAATAATCCCATTCGAGTCTATCAAATGCCTTCTCAGCATCTAATGACAGAACTGCACATGGGGAAGCAATGTTAGCAGCAGCATGTATAATATGTAGGAGACGGTAGATGTTATCAGACGCAAGGCAAATTTTAATAAAGCCTGTCTGATCATGATGTACCAGTTTGGTCATATAGGCCTCAAGACGACGTGACAGCTGTTTAGCATACAGCTTGATTTCCAAGCCAATCAGTGATAGACGTTGATAGTTCGCACAGGAAGTGGGATCTTTGTCCTTTTTCAGCAAAAGAGATATAACTGCGCTATTAATATCTCTCCAAAATGAACCCTTGTCGATAGCAGAGTGTATCATATCGAGCAACAAGGGGCCTAGTTGGGGCCAAAAAGTCAAATAAAGTTCAGGAGGGAGATCATCAATGCCAGGGGATTTGCCCTTCTTCATGTCTTGTAGTGCCTCCCGCAGCTCAGCTAAGGATATAGGAGAACCAGGCACGGCTGATTCTGTAGGTGACAGACGAGGCAGTTGAAGGGTTTGAAGGAAATTCAAATAGTGCTGTCGATCATGTCTAATGACAGAGCTGTATAATTTGGAGTAAAATAAACGAAATGAAGAGTTTATCTGCATAGGATCTGTCAATAATGCCCCCTGTGAAGATTTGACAGCAGGGATATCTGCAAAACGTTCATTGTTGCGGAGTTTCAAAGCCAGCAGGTGGTTAGGTCGACTGCCATTGAAGTAATAGTTTTGTCTAGACCTATGTATGAGAAATTCGGCACTATGTCTAAGTAGTACATTTAGGTCTTTTCTAAGCAGATTAACTTCCAAGGCAATGGAATCAGAAAAGGTTAGTTGTTGGGCATGTTCTAAAAAAAGCTAATTTGGATTCTAATTCAGTAATTTTGCAGAGACGAGACTTACGTAATTGAGAAGCAAATATGGTGGAATTATCCTTAATAAAGCCCTTAACTGCATCCCATAAAATGTGGGGGTCATCAACTGAGCCCTGATTGAAATTAAGGAACTCCTCCAATTTAGATTGAAATTGCGTTCGGAACAATTCATTTTGTAGGAGCGTCTAATTGAAACAACAGTGGAGGGCACGCTTAGGCCTATTGGCCAGTACGATTTTACAAATATTTGCATGATGATTGGATAATGACATAGGCAATAGCTCAGCAGTGCGTATTGAGGGAAAAAGAGCCTGGGAAGCAAAAATGAAGTCAATTCTGGAGTATGATTTATCCTTACCTGAAAAAAAAGTAAATTCCCTAGCTGAAGGGTTGAACACACGTCATATATCTACCAGGGCCAAATCCGACACACATTTTCTTAGAGCTGTGGATGCCAAAGACTGGGTATTTGTCTCTTGTGACTTTGATCTATCAAGCATATAACTCATGGTAGCATTCATATCTGCACCGAGAATTACCTCATTCAGCCGGCTCTAGCAGAGATTCCGTAAGTGAGTTAAAAAAGTCTGGATCGAGCGTAGTAGGGGCATACACTGATACAAAGGCAAATTTTCTACCTGAAAGTAGTTTTTAGAAATGTCAGTCTTCCTAGATCGTCACCTCCTGATCCCAATATAGAAATCTGAAGATTTCTTCACAAGATAATTAAAGCGCCTTTAGTTTTGTTTTCTGCAGCAGAAAAAGCTGCCACATAGTATTATTTATTGGCCAACCTAGAAACATCATGTTGTATTAAATGAGACTCCTGTATCATTGCGACATCTGTGTTTTTTCTACGGAGCAAGTCCAAACAGCTAGTGCATTCTGAGGGAGTATTTAGGCCATTTACGTTCCATGATAGAATAGTGATAAGTCATAAGTATCAAAAATCAAAACCAATGCCAGGATCAAGCAGATAGAGGTTTGCGTGAATAGAGTGCATATACCAGCAGAGTGTCAAAGACAGTAGTGCTGGCCATAACCCAACTCCTCAAGAGGGCACCAACCCAACCCCCCCCCCAACCCCAAACATCCAGAGTAACAACAGAACCACCCCCCCCAAAAGAAAGCCCATTAGGAAGAGAAGGATCCCCAGTTAGGGATCCTTTGCAACCCAGTTCCCTTCCCATATTGAATCTGTGACACTTATACAGGTAGGGAGCGCAGTCAAAACACCACTGCCCATCTACCTATAATACAAGCAGATACAAAACAGCAAAGAATTCCCCCTAAAACACAAGTAGTAATAATAACATATCATTTAAAAAAAAAACAGTACTTACAGATATAGACCTCTATGCCACATGAGAACCAGCCTGACTCATGTAGAGTCAAATATATTTATCTCAAAATAAAAAAAAAGAAAAAAAGAAGGGGTAGTGCAAAACCCCTGTGCACCCACAAATAAAGCATAATCAGGTCAAAGGACATCGCAAATTGCGTCAACAAACATATATACGTATCTGATAATGGCTGCAAATATTGTGAAAAAATAGCTTATAAACAACTTACTGTTGTAACAAAATATGAGCCAATACTCAGTTCACAGTTCACAAAAAGCGGGTCCAGGGTCCTTTTGAGCAAAGTTATGAAACAAAGAATTAGTAACTTACCCAGTGCTGCAGGCACAGGGAAAAAAAAAAATCCTGTAGTTATTGGAAAGAAAGATTATTCCCAAAAGAGAGTCTCACTGATCTATCCGATAAGGAGAGGTGATCTTGTCATGTAGGAAAGCTTCAGCTTCTTGGGGTGATTGCAGTAAGTGCTGACTCCCGTTATGAAGGACTTTGAGAACAGCAGAGTACAGCAGAAAGTTCGGGACACCAGCCGCACTCAGAGATTTCCTCACCCCAGAGAAGGCATTTCTCATGTTCGCTGTCATAGGGTTAAAATCCGGAAAAAAACTTAAAATGGAGCCCGAGGCGGAGCGAACAGGACCGGATTTCCTATTCTCCTGCAGGATAAGAACATAAGAAGAACATAAGAAAGTTTACAAACGAGAGGAGGTCATTCGGCCCATCTTGCTCGTTTGGTTGTTAGTAGCTTATTGATCCCAGAATCTCATCAAGCAACTTCTTGAAGGACCCCAGGGTGTCAGCTTCAACAATATTACTGGGGAGTTGATTCCAGACCCTCACAATTCTCTGTGTAAAAAAGTGCCTCCTATTTTCTGTTCTGAATGCCCCTTTGTCTAATCTCCATTTGTGACCCCTGGTCCTTGTTTCTTTTTTCAGGCTGAAAAAGTCCCTTGGGTAGACACTGTCAATACCTTTTAGAATTTTGAATGCTTGAATTAGGTCGCCATGTAGTCTTCTTTGTTCAAGATAAATAGATTCAATTCTTTTAGCCTGTCTGCATATGACATGCCTGTTAAGCCCGGAATAATTCTGGTCGCTCTTCTTTGCACTCTTTCTAGAGCAGCAATATCTTTTTTATAGCAAGGTGACCAGAACTGCACACAATATTCAAGATGAGGTCTTACTAGTGCATTGTACAGTTTTAACATTGCTTCCCTTGATTTAAATTCAACACTTTTCACAATGTATCCGAGCATCTTGTTAGCCTTTTTTATAGCTTCCCCACATTGCCTAGATGAAGACATTTCTGAGTCAACAAAAACTCCTAGGTCTTTTTCATAGATTCCTTCTCCAATTTCAGTATCTCCCATATGATATTTATAATGTACATTTTTATTTCCTGCATGCAGTACCTTATACTTTTCTCTATTAAATGTCATTTGCCATGTGTCTGCCCAGTTCTGAATCTTGTCTAGATCATTTTGAATGACCTTTGCTGCTGCAACAGTGTTTGCCACTCCTCCTACTTTTGTGTCGTCTGCAAATTTAACAAGTTTGCTTACTATACCAGAATCTAAATCATTAATGTAGATTAGGAATAGCAGAGGACCTAATACTGATCCCTGTGGTACACCGCTGGTTACCACACTCCATTCTGAGGTTTTTCCTCTAATCAGTACTTTCTGTTTTCTACCTGTTAACCACTCCCTAATCCATGTACATGTGTTTCCTTGAATCCCTACTGCGTTCAGTTTGAGAATTAATCTTTTGTGCGGGACTTTGTCAAAAGCTTTTTGGAAATCCAAATAAACCATGTCATATGCTTTGCAATTATCCATTATCGATGTTGCATCCTCAAAAAAATCAAGCAAGTTAGTTAGACATGATCTCCCTTTCCTAAAACCATGTTGACTGTCTCCCAGGACCCTGTTACCATAAAGGTAATTTTCCATTTTGGATCTTATTATAGTTTCCATAAGTTTGCATATAATAGAAGTCAGGCTTACTGGTCTGTAGTTACCTGGTTCAGTTTTGTTTCCCTTTTTGTGGATCGGTATTATGTTTGCAATTTTCCAGTCTGTCGGTACCACCCCTGTGTCAAGAGACTGCTGCATGATCTTGGTTAGCAGTTTGTAAATTACTTCTTTCATTTCTTTGAGTACTACTGGGAGGATCTCATCCGGCCCAGGGGATTTGTTTATTTTAAGAGCTCCTAGTCCCTTTAACACTTCTGCCTCAGTTATGCTAAAGTTATTTAAAACTGGATAGGAACTGGATGACATGTGGGGCATGTTGTCAGTATCTTCCTTTGTAAAAACTTGTGAAAAGTAATCATTTAATATATTTGCTATTTTTTTTTCTTCCTCTACGATTTTGCCATTTGTATCTCTTAAACATTTAATCTCCTCTTTGAATGTTCGCTTGCTGTTGTAATATTGGAAAAACATTTTGGAATTGGTTTTAGCTCCCTTAGCAATGTTCATTTCTATTTCTCTCTTGGCCTTTCTAACTTCCTTTTTGACTTGCGTTTGCAGTTCTGTGTACTCTTTCTGCGTACTTTCTTTTTGGTCCTTTTTTAATGCTCTATAAAGTGCCTTTTTTCACTGAATATTTTTTTTAATTGATCTATTAAACCATTTTGGTAATTTAGTTTTACATTTAGATTTGTCTACTTTAGGGATGTAATTGTTTTGCGCCTCTAGTACTACATTTTTGAAGAACAACCATCCTTCTTCTGTGGGTGTGTGGGTGTTTTCTCTATTTTACTCCAATCTACTTCTGTTAGTCTCTGTTTCATACCTTCATAGTTTGCTTTTCTAAAATTGTAAACCTTAGCTTTAGTCATTACTTTTGGGGTTTTAAAAAACACTTCAAATGAGACCATGTTGTGGTCTGAGTTTGCCAGTGGTTCTCTGACCTCTGTTTTAGTTATTCTGTCTTCGTTATTTGAAAAGACTAAATCAAGGCATGCCTCCCCTCTAGTCGGTGCCTTGACAAATTGTGTTAGGAAGCAGTCATTTGTCATTTCCACCATTTCAATTTCATCCTTCGTGCTACCCACCGGGTTTTCCCATTTTATATGGGGGAAGTTGAAATCCCCCATTAGTATGGCTTCTCCTTTGCTACACGCATTTCTAATGTCATCGTATAACAGATTATTTTGCTCACTGTCTTAAATTGGCGGTCTATAGCATGCTCCTATTATTATGCCCTTTGAATTTTTGTCCGTTATTCTGACCCATATTGATTCGGCTTTATTTTCTTTGTCCAGGTTTAACACCTGGGCTTCAAGACTGTTTCTTATGTATAGCGCTACCCCTCCTCCTCTTCTGTCCTGCCTGTCTTTCCTATACAGTGTATACCCACAAATATTATATTCGTCCCCATCACTCTCAGACAACCAAGTTTCAGTAACACCTATCACATCATAGTTACTTGTTAGTGCAGTAGCTTCAAGTTCTAGAATTTTGTTTCTGATACTTCTAGCGTTTAGATAAATACATTTAATGGTTGTCTTACCTGAGTTGTTGTTCTTGTTTTGATGCTGTCTCCCTTCTGTTTTTTTGTTGATTTCTCCCCCCTTCCTTTCTAGTTTAAATGCTTCTGAACCTGCTCGAGGATGACTTGGCGGTCTGTATAACGCAGCAGTTTAAAAATAAATACCCAAGGCCTGCCACGCCCTCCAGCTTTGCTGCCGCCGTAAATGCGATGTGCACACTCTACTTCAAACTCAAGCTGTGCCAAACCAGGAAACCAGACAGGGATTAAACGTTTCAGAAATCCTATGGGGTCGTCTTTCTCAACCCCCTCCTCCAGATTTACAATACGGATATTCGACCTCCACGATCTGCCTTCCAAAGAGACCACCTTGCGTTCCAGAAACTCCAGTTTCCCATCGTGAGCATTAAGGATTTTCTTTTGTTCTCGTTGCTCGCCCACAACCAGATCCAGTTTCGAGATCAGCTTCTGAACAGTCGATATCTGGATCGTCAAGTTGGCTCTGAGAGCAGAGATCTCGGTTTTGAAAAGCAAGGCCTGTTGCTCCATTGACTGAGAGAGCAGCTCGGCCATCTTTGCTAGTTCAGGCTAATCAAACTCCCTGAATTTCTTCCTTGATGGAGATGCGGACGGCGAGGGAACCAGCTTCCTACGAGCACTCGACATTATGGGTGAGTTATAAATGTGAAATAAAATAAAAATAACCCGGGGAAATATAAAATATACTAAATAAAGGCAGTGGGGAGAAGGAGCTCTAACTGTTTAGTACCATTCCACTAAACAGGTCACGATCTTCAATTCATTATCTGAGGCATTGTGTTGGATTCTACTCAATAATTTCAAATTGCCATTCATGCTCCATCTATTAGACGGCTTTCTATTAGTGGACTTTAAGGATCAGCCCCCTGCTGGTTCTATTAGTATTTTAAAAAATAAATTTTCCGAACTTGGAGTTCCTCTATCAGAAGAGAAAACCTTGGGACCTACCACCTGCCTAGACTCCAAGGAAATGGAGGCACGTCTCCCCCAAGACAAATTACGTCATATTTCAGACGTCTTAAAAATCCTTTCAGGACAGAAAATCCTGTACTAAACGCGAACTCCTCTTGCTACTGGGTCATCTTAATTTTGCTACAAGGATCATCCTGCAAGGATGGTTATTTGTTTCTTTTCTGTTAAAATTAGCATATTCTGTTGTCGAACTGCAACACCACGTCAACATCAATGAGGGGTGCAGGGCAGATATCAAACTATGGTCCCTCCTCCTCTCCAACTGGAACGGCATTTTGCTATTTTACAACGACTTGCCTACTTCTGCAGACTCTCTCGGTCTCTATGCTGATGCTGCCCCCTCGCAGGGCTTCGGTGGTATTGCAGGTTCCAAGTGGTTCTAGGGGAATTGGCCCCCCAAATTCTGTGAAAAATGTGCATGCTTATTTATCCAAAACACATTGTATTATTTGTTCTGTTTCTGCTCTTTGCAGCTTTCTGTCATTGCGTCTGGCAGCCAGCAACCAGGATCCCTTGTTTCTCACCCCAGCAGGGATAGTCGTGTCCAGGAACTGGTTCTGCGACCACCTTCGTCGGTGTCTCCTTCATATTGATATATTTCCATATATCATTCTATCCTGTATTCGTCAGTCTGGGCTATTGATCGGTCATATAATTAATTTTACACATTATCAGTGGACATTACCCACGTTCCTCAAACACGGGTGATGGTTAACTATGCAAACAATTGACGACAGCCTTATTTATTTTGGGGGAAGGTGGCCCCAAATGCCATTTGTCCTGCCCGCTGGCCAAGCCATTCTTAATCACTGTATTGCATTCATCTCAGCTCGGCCAGCATAGGAGCGGTTATCAAGCTCCAATGGATAAGGCCATGGGCCAATCGTAATGTGAATGTATTATGTATGTGTTGGGTATCATGTTCATGTCGGGCATAACTGTTTGCCAGTTGTTTATGTGCCATCACAATTTTAGTTTAGCTGGTACTGCTAATGGATAAATGAGCTGTACAAAAGAAGCTGAGAACAAATCGATTTGCTGGTACTGAGTAATTTCTATTTATACAGCACTACATGCTTTTTTACACTTTCCTTGACGCTGATTATACCTTATTATACAAAGTGCTGTAACTGTTGTGTTGCTGCTGTCACTGGGTGGTTGTAAGGACATCAGAAGTCAAGCTGCTGGAGGGCTTTTTGTGGTGCCCTAAAGCACTCTCACTGTAATGGTTTCGTAATCTGACTAGCATTGCAAAGGCACTGCCCTATCAAGTCACCCAAAAATTACCCAGAGTGGCAGACCTAAAATCAACACTGGATAACGATCCCAGGCAATCTAACCCTAAATGCTCTAGAATTTCCAAGGCAAATCTAGTCAAGGTTTTGTGTGTTTACTTTTGAGAGACCTCAAAGACAGAGACTGTAATATGGGATCACATCACAAAGCTATGTGAAAACGGCTATAAAAGAGGTCCCGGATTAAACACGCATGAAGCCTGAATTACCCTCTCTCCCGAGGAGACTTTGCCCCCACCTCCACACGCACACACACACATACACACACAGAGTTTACGTGCTTTGGCAGTTAAGAGTCATGAAACATTAAATTCGCTCAATAAAAATCACAGGAAAAGGTGCTAGACTGACACTACTAAAGACTGAAAAAGCCTCTATTTATATACAGAACAGCAGGTGCAACACAAGTAACCACAGTGCTATCCACTCTACAGAACTCAATGTGCCAAGAAAGGTTCCAATTATAGCACTTGTGATGGCAGTTAAGTGATGCAGACATTCTGCAAATGAAAAGGAAGCAATAATTGATTCCCCTTTTGCTATGCTGGTGAAATGTGTTAAACAAATGGGTGCACCATTGCCTGAAAGGTTTATCTTGAACTTAACAGCTCAGTGCACATCTAGTTATATTGCCGTTAAAGGCACAAAATGAGTGTTTTCTCTCAGCCAAAGGAAGAAGTGGACAATGATTTGAAAGAAGTTCACAAAAAGCACCCAGCAGTCTAACCAAT
This sequence comes from Polyodon spathula, assembly GCF_017654505.1. NCBI lineage: Eukaryota > Metazoa > Chordata > Actinopteri > Acipenseriformes > Polyodontidae > Polyodon > Polyodon spathula. The sequence goes on along the minus strand of NC_054534.1, from coordinate 51,025,920 downwards.
GTGAACTATGAATATAAAATAGAGTAATATAATTTAACTTATTGCATGTCTACATCTAAGCATTGGAGCATATATTGCTGAAGGAAGAAAGACATGATTTCCATATATCTTTGGTGAACGAGGATCTGCATCTGCATTGAGGAATATGAAAAGTGATTATTTGTTACTTATGCAGCAATTTGTGACATGGGGGTTTAAAAGAGGAAATAAGTAATTTTGGTGGATATTCTTAAAGTATTCTTTTGTGTTTTTGAGCCAGTATTTTGAGCGTCTTCTTTTTTAAAAAAAAGTATTGCAGAAGTCTGCTTTGAAAGTGGCTTTTGAAAATTTGAAAAAAATTACTTATCTATATTTTTCGTGTTGCATTATGTTGCCAAAATATTGTATTCCATCAACTGAGCAAGCATTTTTGGGGGTTTGTGAGCTCTCAAATTTGAAAGCAGTGTCACATTCTTTCACAAATATCAGTATGTCTGAAGCTTCCCTCGTAAAGCCTTTACTGTAGGTAAAGTAGAGTATATAGAAAGTTTGTAAGCTGTGAAGTGTACTATGTCTGTCCAATATGGTTGAGCAAAAGCCCTCGCTGCAGCCATGTTCCACATACTCACATGCAATGCGTACATGTGCCTTGCGGCTCTTGGTTGTGCCTGCTGAGCTCCAGGCCACACACTGGCACCAGTAGTCCTCTGGACCAAACAGCTCCTCCACCTGCTGACGGGTAATCTCAATGCTCGCCTCTCTGACCACCAGGCCTGTTGGTAACAAACACAAAACAGAAAGGTATGTTTTCTGAGATGCTTCAAATGGAAAACAGCTCATTAATAATAAGTTGCACAGAGGTGCACACTCTAAAAAGACTTAGTGACAAAATAAGTAGTTGTTTTCGTTATCTTTTTAAAATGCTGTTGTCATCCAGGACATTAAAATCTATTGCTTAAAAAATAACATCACTTGTTTTAGAGAACTGTATCTGTGCAAAACAGTTTTTAAGTCTGTAAATTGGTATTACATATTTAGCAGACAAAAATTCCTCAAACTTATTCCAAAAATATATTTATTTATTGTTTGTTTCTTTAGCAGATGCCTTTATCCAAGGCGACTTGCAGAGACTAAGGTGTGTGAACTATGCATCAGCTGCAGTCACTTGTTCAGAGTCACAGATTAGTTGTGGTAACGTGATGGGCAGTCAAGGCTGGTCAGTGGCAGAAACAGCTAACAGACCTGGAAAATTGCAGTTTAGTGCACACAAAATTGAACTTTTAAACAAAACAGATCCAGCACTATAAAACAAAACATCGCCCAACTATAGCTATCTTGGTGCAGGGCAGCAAGCACACCCTGCTGCTCTCAGCCCTTCCTCTCTGTCCATATGCTGTCCACAAACAAACATTTCATTGTTTCTTTTACAGGGTTTGTGGCCAGGGATAACTGATAATTAATCATTCAGTCACCACCTGGCCATATTCCACACTTCCCCGTTAACTAATGAAATATTTAACCCTTGGCAGACTGAGAATTCTACCTTTTTGAGGGCCGCCCTACACGGCTTAACTTTAGAGCATGTATCAGACCAAATATCTACTTAAAGTATACAGTATTATACCTTTCTAAAAAGCTGTTGTTCTGCAAATTACTAAATAAATAATGATTTCATTCTGTGATCAAAACATACCTACAATGACCTAGTTTGAATGTGACACAAAAGTTAAAAAATACACTTGAAAAATCTTTTTTTTTGTCGCTGTGTAATTCGTAATTTACTTATCTCCTACTTAAAAAATGTAAAGTTATCAGTAGTAGCCACATTTATATATATAAAAAGCAATACATTTTGTCTCCTTGATGATAATAGCCTTTCGTTCCACCCGAGTTCTCAATTACTTCATTGGTCTAATTATTTGATTAACTGGACACATTTACACTCTCTTCAGGCCTCAGAATGTTGGAATGAAAACCAGAAGACCCTCGAGGACTGAAGTTTGACACCTCTGATGTATGGTCTTCATTTTACACAAAACTGTTTCACAGGTGCACGCCTTGACTTTTTTTAAACATGATTGGCAGGGTTCTAGCTTATTATAAGAGATAGTGTATGTATCCTTTTAAAGCATACCTTTTTGAAAAGCTGAGTGTCTGTAGTACCTGGACATACCAAGGGCTACACTCTGACATTCAGTAAAATCTAAATTTACCCAACTAGAAAGCAAAAGTAGAAAAAACTCAATCTTTCCTTTTTTTTAAATTGGAAACAAATATCATCAGTATACTTCTGTACATACATATGCTCTAATATGAATAATGTCTGAGCAACAGCAAACATAAAAAAACAAAAATCAGATTTCAAGACTTTTTTTTCTGAAAAATGCTTAAAAAGTGCACTTTGTCCATAAAATATTTAAACAACAACACATCAGTACATAAATAAATACTAAACACTACATTATAATAAGTCTACACTAAACAACTGCATAATTTGCTATCGATATACATATTAGTATATTTATAACCAGAGCTTATTTTACATAACTAACATATATTGAAAACTAAACAAGCAAAACTGGGATGGTCCCAGACTCATTTACTTCCGAATCTTCACTATCGCTGTGAAGTTCGTAATCCAGGAGATATTCTTCTGGCATTCATTCCATCAACATCTTCTATAGAAAAAAAAACATTATATTTCCTTTGGATCAGTAAGCACTGTGGGTCTTGCAAACCGAAAAAAAGAACTCTCCAGTAAAGTATTGAACTTTGATGCCATGGTCTATGGTAATCTCAAGTACACACTGCAACCATGGCTACTGAAATACAGCACTGCGTCCAAAAACTCAACTCTATTGGTTAGGGACTTTAGTGAAACACATTTTGATTGGTTTGTTATGCCTGAAGTTTGTAACAGACATATTTCACTACAGTGAACGTTTTGTCTGTTTATTTTTGGGCGATTTAGTATGCTGTCAGGTAATTCTTTGTACTTGTTGCACACATTGTGGTTGCCGAATTGCACGGCAGAAAATAATTAAAAAATGTTGTTAAATAAAATAAAAACAACTGAACACACCAACACACCCACACATACATATGCAGGCCACCAAGCACCGGTGACGGTGGACCCAAATGAGATGGCAGGGATGACTGGAGCATAGGCAGTGATGTGACACCATCAAGAGCGCAGCGACATCTGGTTTACCAGGGGGAGAGAAACAGGAGACAGGGGGAACACTTGTGACGTCTGGTGACAGCACAGAGATGTCTGGGGCATCAGGCGGAACAAAATGGGAAACAGGGGACAAAACTGTGCCTGAAGATTAAGCGACCTGGGAATCAGGCAGTGCGACACAAGGTTCAAACACAACAGCAGGGTGTCTAAGAGCACGAGCCAAGGGACCTGACCTACCGGAGCTGGATCAGTGCGGCAAAGTGGTGGTCGATGCGGTGGTGGAGGTGCTCTTCACCTCCTCTGATTCTGGAAATGGAGACAGCTCCTCCCCCTTTTGCTTGGGATGTGGCAGTGGCTCCTCCCCCTTTGGCTCTGGAGATGGCAGTGGCTCCTCCCCTTCTGGCACTCGAGACGACAGCAGATCGTCCCCTTCTGACACTAGAGATGGTAGCAGCTCCTCCCCCTTTGGCTTTGGAGATGGCGGCACTTGTCCCTCTGGCTCTGGAGACAGCGGTGCTTCTCCCTCTGGCTCTAGAGACAGCGATTCCTCCCTCTTTGGCAATCGGGGCAGCAACTCTGGCTCCGCCAGCAGCAACTTGCCATCTGCAGTTGGCCTCTCACTGTCTGCGGTTGGCCTCTCACTGTCTGCGGTTGGCCTCTCGCTGTCTGCGGTTTGCCTCTCACTGTCTGCAGTTAGCCTCTCGCTGTCGGCGGTTGGACTCTCACTTTCAGCAGTTGGGCTGTTCTGCAGCAGTGGCCTGTATCAAGGCTCTTAATATTTTTTTTTCAGTACTTCTCCCGGTCAGTAGGTTGCGCTATCTCACCACTGCCACCATATGTGGTAACGTGATGGGCGGTCAAGTTTGATCAGTGGCAGAAAAAGCTAACAGACCTGAAAAACTGAAGTTTAGCACAGAGGTGCACACTCTAAAAACACTTAAATAAGTAGTTGTTTGCATTATCTTTTTTAAAACGCTATTGTCATCCAGAGAAAAATGTTTTGCTCAAATATAGTCTTTATATATAATATATATATATAATATATATATATATATATATATATATATATATATATATATAGATATATATATATATATATTATATATATTTTAACCTCTATTTTGTAATATATATATATAGATATATATATATATATTATATATATATATATAATTATATATAATATTATATATATATATATCATCACTAAATATTTGTATGTGATTTACCCCAGTGTTTTGTTTACATGTTGAAATCCCTAGTTAATGGATTTACAAGTATCCAGGAGATCCTGTTCTTCATGATTATTAAGCTATTATTTTGTTTATATTAAATGATGCAATGGTTAAATGGAAATGTACCTCTCTTCTCCTAACGACGACATTTGAATCAATGTACATTTTTAAACAAGGTATAAATATTGTGACGAACCGCAGTTCCCGCAAGCAGGGGTTTCTCTCAGGCAGCGGTGGGACGCGAACCCATGACCTCCTGCTTTGTACCACAGTACAAAAGAGCCAGGCTCCCTTGCAGGAGCAGATATCAGACTTCATGTTTTAGATTACGTCACATACCACCCCGTGCACGCTACAATATAAATACACTTGTCAATATATTCATGTTGTTATTAATAATCAATCAGATAACTAGCCTAATATAAATGTAAATAAAGTATTCATGTTTTGTTAAAAATGTAATAGCCTAATAATAACAATAGCTTGTTTTATGTACTAGAAGTCTATGTGTATGTGTACAATGTATCTAAAATGTGGTCCTACTTGGGAATGTTTGTTACAATATTAGATACATTTTCTTATACAAAAACCACAAAAAAAAAAAAAAAATGCAAACCAAAAACTTCCTTTAAGATATACAGAGAGGAGTAAAACCTAAATGAAGGGATCTACTTTCCACTGCATATAAATTCCAGTTTTCCCATGAAGTTTTACTTGACAGTAAGAGCTGATGATTCTGAAAAGACGGGAAATTGTCAGGTAAGCCCACCACTGCACCCTTACCTGGCCAACACTGCTTCACTGTGACCACTCTACTGTTACTGCAGACTGAGATGGAATTATTTTCCTTTAACTCACTGAAGCCAATCTATTATTTTTAATAATATATTGATATTATCTGTGATAACAAAAGACAATAAGCTGATGTTCAAATTGCAAGTGAATTTAATGAATAATAATGTCAATTAAATCAATATTAAAGAATCTTAAATATAATTTTTTTGATAATTCAGGAACTGTGAAATAAAATGGGTAGATATTAAACTGCAATAAATAATGTATATGATTGTTTAAGGAAAAGGTGCTTCAGTGGGGTTTGCTTTTTATTTTATTTTTTAGTCCCTGTCAGAGTCAAAGATTGTTTGTCTTGTTCACTTGGTTGTTGCGCCTGTTGGTGGAGGATGATTGTAAATCTTCAGAGACAGATTTGTTAAAAGTGCCTAAAAACCACAAATTGTGGGTGTTGTCAAGTGATTTAAAATGAGACATTTTATTTGAAAGTGGTCGGGGTGCACAAGAGTCAAATATGGGTTAAGGTCAAGTATAATCTTCTAGACAAATATGCCATTTTAATGGCACTACTGCAATATTATGCCTTTTTTCGAAAGGCTTAGAATGCAAATATAGCCTTCATCCATGTATATATATATAATATATATATATATATATATATATATATATATATATATATATATATATATATATATATATATATATATATGATTCATTCAATGGACTTTGGATGTGCTGTCCCTTTGGTTCATGTGGGCCATTCCGTTCTGCTCAGATATGCAGATTCCGAGATCCAGATAGTGTTTTGTTTTTTGCTGTTTTTGTTTGTCAGTCTCCAGATCCAAAATGGTTTGGAACTTTTGTTTGACCTTTTGCTGGTATGGTGAAAAAATATTAATCTGTTCCTGAGTTATAGGGATTTGAAATTTTGTTTTTAAACACGCTCAGTACAGCTCTTGCAGTTAATGTTTGATCTCGAAAAAGTAATTGCTCACAACAAAATATCCTTTTTTCAAGAGGGTCTAATCTTCTTTCGTCAAAAAGAAAAAGAAAAAAAAAATTGTTTGTGAGACGGACATTTTGTTTCCAAAAAAAAAAAAAAAAAAAAAAGCCTGAAAATCAGATATCTTTAGTAAACCATAACATATCTTATATAATTGGGACTCCATAAAATTGACTAACATTTTTTTTTTCATTTTGTGAGTGGGAAATGTGTTTATTTGATCTTTTAAAATCTTTTTTCGTAACGCATCTCGCAAAAAAGGAATTGTTTTCACAAAAAAGCAGCTGTTCTGGTGAAAATAGAAGTACTCTGGTGAAAAAGGAATTTAGAATGTCATTGCTTTTGTCGTGAGGGGATCTTCTTTTATGAGGTTCTTTCGTTCTCACGAAAAAATAAGTACTCTGGCGAAAAAAGAATGGGAGAATGGGAGAAAGGAGAGGTTTGCCCGAGACAGACAGTGCTTCCCCGGGCAGCAGTGTGAGGTATCTCCCATATACTTTAATTGCTGATATATCAGCCTCTGTTCAAGGGGCAAAGCAACACAAGCAACCAGACACCCATCACCAGTTAAGACGAACCACATACAAGTACATCCTATGTTGCAAACCTATTTGGAAACCTTGTTTGCAGTACAACAAGCTCTTTTTTCAGGAGAACGGCAGGATAATGAGATCAGATTAATACAAATAACATAAAAGACTTTGCCTATGAAACACTGCTACTGTAAATCCTGGAAATGTGAACACATGTCTAACAATGTAACATAACCTTTTTTCTTAATTAAATTCAGCCAATGTAACCATCCATCCAATACAATAAAGCTGTTTTTCTAAAAGCAAACCTAATTTTTAACTGTGCTCTTTTTAGAGTGCATGAGGGTTACACTCTAGTTAGAGAAAGACATACTATGTACTGTATGTGTAGAAAGAGCAGCTTATATAACTGCCTACAATAAAATCCACCCAACAAAGGTCCCTCAGTGAAAGACGTAGGAGTTGCGTAGGATATTTTTTACTGCAAGTCCATCAGTTAACCACAGAGCTCAGAAGTTTGCTTCTGTTTCAGAAGACCTAGGGCCTCATACACAAAAGGGCACTAAACTGCACCATAATTGGCATTAGTGAGCATGTTAACGATTTCTGTATTTCCTATTGCAATTTGAATCATTATCGTATGATTATTTAATGTTTCACGCTATGGTAATGAGATTGATTATGCGCATTAAAGTGGTTATTTATGTGTGCGTATGGCAACCAGACTTTAACCACGGACAGGCGAACTATTTAAAACTCTTTTTCTAGCCTGAAAAATTGTGATATCTTTGATTCTTTTTACTGACTCGATTTGTTTGATTCATACAGTTTAGTGAATCAATTCAACAGATTTGTTAGTTTGATTCATTGATCACTGATGTGAAATAAATATATCTGAACATGTGTTTGAATGGAAAAAGTCCAGAAATGATAATTGATTGTCTAGGTCAAGGGTGTCAAACCCATCTGTCAGCAAGGGCCATTTAAGTTAAGACTGTTCACATAATTAGCTATACATCATAATGTACCTGAAAATGTCTATATAAATTGTATGTAGGCCAATATATTCAAATACACTTTATACAAAACACATTACCCCACTGCACGATTCCTTAACTTATTTTATAGTACAGAAATAGGCAGCTATAACTAGAAGCAAATTTCCTAGAACACTGTCAAGAATATCACAAATATAATAATAATAATAATAATAATAATAATAATAATAATAATAATAATAATAATAACACATACATACTGTATCATACTAGACATTGCTGAAAATCTGCTTTAAATCTGAATGAAAATTTAACAAGATACAACACTGTTTTGAAAAGAATTAAGAAAATAAAAGGCAACTTTACAGATAACACTATTATATTTCTTATGGCTGTAAAATACCTGTTCCTCAGTATTCTTGAAAGGAAACTTTAGAAGCATCCACCTTAGAAATTAGATGGTTTGCATATGGAAATAAAAGTTAAATACAAAAGGATAGTACAACAAAAGGATCTCAATTGGGTATGCATGTTGGCAGTGCAAATACAGGTAAAAGGGAAGCAATGTTTTATTCCAGCAATGTCTAGAATAGCATGAAATAGTGCCACTGGCCACAATAAAGTAAAACAATTATTTTCTTTGATTCTTTCCTTTTGCATTTCAACTCAGGAGTAGCCAGCCCAGCAAGAACACCACCATACAACTGGCACTGACTTGACATGAAACAGTGAGCAGCTGCGCATAACAGAACAGCAGTGGCCACTGTAAAAGTTCTCTGGGTCCACAAAACCTTATGGATAGTAGTTACAGATTAAGTTAGTCTAGTGATTCTTTAGACTAAGAGCTGTACTTATTTGTTACTCATATGAATAGATCCATGTTATATTTGAAATCATACTGTAAAATGCAGCAATTAATTCACATGAAGTGTACTATTATAATCATATACATATATAGCTTGAAGAAAAAAAAGAAAAAAATCTATAGACAGTGGAACATCTAGTCCTAAGTAAGGGGATGGAAAGGAACATTTTTCTAGTTTGGTGAAATGTTTTGAAGTTGCTGTTAAAGCCATGGCAGGCCAATCAGATGAAGATCTGGATGTACTCCTAGTTTCACTGCTGCCCACACATTTAAAAGATGCTACTGTCTTGGTTTTTCACCAGCCTTTAAGAAACATTCCTACAGAGTTAAAGAAAGAAAAACTCTAAATTATGTCTGTATAGCTTAAAAAAAAAAAAGTTGTCTCAATCCTAAAATTCTAGTTGACCTTTGGTACAGATCCACCACACAACAACAGAGGGGAAATATTATCGTTACCCATCTCTTGTAAACAGACCAGCTCTTTCCCAGATTCATCATGTTTTATGTGTCAAAGGGGTCACAAAAGCCTGCCAGAGGTCTGTGTTTTACATCAATCTGCGTTCAAGCCTTTGGAAGGGGAACTAAATCAGTTGGCTGTTTATTTCAGGTCCAGGGGATTTACACAGTCTTGTCTAATGATCCTGGGCGTCGTGTGCGGCGGCAATGCGTCTCAGTCTCCAGCTTAATGCTCAATGGACATTTTAAATTTTTTTACAAAGATTTCTTATCTCTGGAAAATCCAGTAATGCTAGAAATTGTATAGGGCAATTATTTGATCAGTTCAAGATGACAGCAAGCGATTAATGCATACCTGTAATATGTGAAGGGTGGTGATTTTTAATTTATAGGATGTAATGTGCCAAAGAACCCCATAACAGCTTCTAAAACTATTTCATTGTATTTTAATACGATATCAAATTAGAACAGCTGAATGCAAGAGCTGTTCATTAAGAGTCTGATGGTAATGAATAGTTTATATCTGGCTAGATGAGCACTAAGTAAAGAAGTTATACAGAATCTAAATAGGAATATGAGAAGACTGCCCAATCATCATCCCCAGCTCACATCAAATTTTAAAAAGCTGAGATAAAGCCATTCATATACAAACAGGTTTTATTTGTAGATGTACATTTTAAAATTGCAAATGACAATAAGCAATTAAATTAATGAAGTACATTTATCTTTCTTTTTTGAAGAGTTCTTTTTTATTAATTTTCCTTTCATTTCCCCATGAAAAACAGATAAAAATAAAAGGGTTGAACAAACAGAAACAGGACACAGCACTCTACGCCAAAATAAAAGACAAACAAAATGGACTATACATAAGAACATAAGAACATAAGAAAGTTTACAAACGAGAGGAGGCCATTCGGCCCATCTTGCTCGTTTGGTTGTTAGTAGCTTATTGATCCCAAAATCTCATCAAGCAGCTTCTTGAAGGATCCCAGGGTGTCAGCTTCAACAACATTACTGGGGAGTTGATTCCAGACCCTCACAATTCTCTGTGTAAAAAAGTGTCTCCTATTTTCTGTTCTGAATGCCCCTTTTTCTAAACTCCATTTGTGACCCCTGGTCCTTGTTTCTTTTTTCAGGCTGAAAAAGTCCCTTGCGTCGACACTGTCAATACCTTTTAGAATTTTGAATGCTTGAATTAGGTCGCCACGTAGTCTTCTTTGTTCAAGACTGAACAGATTCAATTCTTTTAGCCTGTCTGCATATGACATGCCTTTTAAGCCCGGAATAATTCTGGTCGCTCTTCTTTGCACTCTTTCTAGAGCAGCAATATCTTTTTTATAGCGAGGTGACCAGAACTGCACACAATATTCAAGATGAGGTCTTACTAGTGCATTGTACAGTTTTAACATTACTTCCCTTGATTTAAATTCAACACTTTTCACAATGTATCCGAGTATCTTGTTAGCCTTTTTTATAGCTTCCCCACATTGCCTAGATGAAGACATTTCTGAGTCAACAAAAACTCCTAGGTCTTTTTCATAGATTCCTTCTCCAATTTCAATATCTCCCATATGATATTTATAATGTACATTTTTATTTCCTGCGTGCAGTACCTTACACTTTTCTCTATTAAATGTCATTTGCCATGTGTCTGCCCAGTTCTGAATCTTGTCTAGATCATTTTGAATGACCTTTGCTGCTGCAACAGTGTTTGCCACTCCTCCTACTTTTGTGTCGTCTGCAAATTTAACAAGTTTGCTTACTATACCAGAATCTAAATCATTAATGTAGATTAGGAATAGCAGAGGACCTAATACTGATCCCTGTGGTACACCGCTGGTTACCACACTCCATTCTGAGGTTTTTCCTCTAATCAGTACTTTCTGTTTTCTACATGTTAACCACTCCCTAATCCATGTACATGTGTTTCCTTGAATCCCAACTGCGTTCAGTTTGAGAATTAATCTTTTGTGCGGGACTTTGTCAAAAGCTTTCTGGAAATCTAAATAAACCATGTCATATGCTTTGCAATTATCCATTATCGATGTTGCATCCTCAAAAAAATCAAGCAAGTTAGTTAGACACGATCTCCCTTTCCTAAAACCATGTTGACTGTCTCCCAGGACCCTGTTACCATATAGGTAATTTTCCATTTTGGATCTTATTATAGTTTCCATAAGTTTGCATATAATAGAAGTCAGGCTTACTGGTCTGTAGTTACCTGGTTCAGTTTTGTTTCCCTTTTTGTGGATCGGTATTACGTTTGCAATTTTCCAGTCTGTCGGTACCACCCCTGTGTCAAGAGACTGCTGCATGATCTTGGTTAGCGGTTTGTAAATTACTTCTTTCATTTCTTTGAGTACTACTGGGAGGATCTCATCCGGCCCAGGGGATTTGTTTATTTTAAGAGCTCCTAGTCCCTTTAACACTTCTGCCTCAGTTATGCTAAAGTTATTTAAAACTGGATAGGAACTGGATGACATGTGGGGCATGTTGTCAGTATCTTCCTTTGTAAAAACTTGTGAAAAGTAATCATTTAACATATTTGCTATTTTTTTTTCTTCCTCTATGATTTTGCCATTTGTATCTCTTAAACATTTAATCTCCTCTTTGAATGTTCTCTTGCTGTTGTAATATTGGAAAAACATTTTGGAATTGGTTTTAGCTCCCTTAGCAATGTTCATTTCTATTTCTCTCTTGGCCTTTCTAACTTCCTTTTTGACTTGCATTTGCAGTTCTGTGTACTCTTTCTGTGTACTTTCTTTTTGGTCCTTTTTTAATGCTCTGTAAAGTGCCTTTTTTCGCTGAATATTTGTTTTAATTGATCTATTAAACCATTTTGGTAATTTAGTTTTACATTTAGATTTGTCTACTTTAGGGATGTAATTGTTTTGCGCCTCTAGTACTACGTTTTTGAAGAACAACCATCCTTCTTCTGTGGGTGTTTTCTCTATTTTACTCCAATCTACTTCTGTTAGTCTCTGTTTCATGCCTTCATAGTTTGCTTTTCTAAAATTGTAAACCTTAGCTTTAGTCTTTACTTTTGAGGATTTAAAAAACACTTCAAATGAGACCATGTTGTGGTCTGAGTTTGCCAGTGGTTCTCTGACCTCTGTTTTAGTTATTCTATCTTCGTTATTTGAAAAGACTAAATCAAGGCATGCCTCCCCTCTAGTGGGTGCCTTCACAAATTGTGTTAGGAAGCAGTCATTTGTCATTTCCACCATTTCTATTTCAGACACACACGGTGAGCAGATATTTAACTAATATTCTTATCACAAGTATCACCTATCCCGTTCTCCACTCACCGAACACCCAACCCTGAGTGAATAAAACATGTATCTATATATACTGTTGTGCTGCTTCAATTACTAATTAATTATTCACTTGAATCCCAGCACGTGAATTAATTATGTGCAACCTCGTGCTCACATTTTAACTACTTTAAATGCACGTGAAGTGATGTACAATCCTGTGCCTAAATACAATTATACATTTCTAAACACACGTGAAACAGACCCATTTATATCCCGTGTACCAATGACTATACACCAACATTTAACACACCACACGCAACATATACCAGATAATATACACAGAGGTGGGCACTTTGTCACACAACAACACAGAAATACAACATAATATCAAGTCAAAAACAAGAATATTACAAGATACAATAAACTATGAAAACTAAAATATCAAAGAAAGAATATACCATAATTAATTGAATAAAAGTTATCCTACGTGGAAATGCCATAATATGCATTTGATCTTACTCAAACAACTGTGCCTCTTTATCGGCAGCAGTATCCCAAGCTAAGTGTCTAAGTGTAGCCGAGTCGTATATCTTTCCAAAATTGAAAGTGCTTGACACAGGGGCATGGTTTAAGATTAATATATTTTGGATCTCTGTGAACTTCACAAACTGCAAAATATTACAGGATATTACCTTGTAATGTTTAATTTAAAAACAAGCAACATCACTTGAAAACAAATGAGCTTCCTGCAAACTTGTAATACCAACCTTTTTTCTTAAAAGATTATCTAAGCACTGTGCTCTTTTTATAGGATGATTGGCCCCTTGCAAATTGCAAGAATTAATGACATCACTACCATGGTAAAAAACAGAGATAAAGATCAGGGAGAATGAACGAGTAAAAGGCGTAGCAGTCAGAAAGCAGGAAAATATGACATGAAGAAAGATCACTGACTCGGCACTCGTGAAATAGCAATATCCTACAGGACAGCAGCATAGTAATGACAAAAACACAGCAAAATAAACAGATGGGAGCATGGTTACAAAAATGTAAGGTGATAAAGAAGAGAGCCAGAGGAAGCACACTACATATCAGAAAGCTCAAGCCACAATTAACATCTGTATTACCTTTCGCTCACAGATTCCGCTACCTAATCCCAAAATCTCAGCTTCCCCTTCCCTACCTACTTCTACATCCCTAGCCCCCTCCCCCCATACATTTATCTTTCTTCTTGTTTTAAAGACAAATTGTTGAATAGAAAAAAAGAATGAAACAAATAATAGGTTTCTATAAGTTTATTTTCTACAGCTTAATCAAATGCTACACCTAATATCACCAGTGAATTAAGCTACACAAATTTGAAAAGAAATAATATAGAAAAAAGGGTAATGCTCTCAGAATTGTCTGATATGTTGTATTTCAAGCCCTCAGCACCAGACTGTGTATTTACTGAGCTCTTTTTTCATATAACAAACATGTCAGCTTCCCATTGTATTATGTTTAAAAGTATTCTGGACACGCCTAGAGAAAGCGTATAATATACTGTGTAATATATCAGTAGTCAGTAGAAAAAAATGTCAGTGTTCACTGACACAGAAAGTAACTGACCTCACTTATAAACCACCATGTCTATAAATAATTTAAGCTTGCAATTTACTGTACAGTGTATTTTATTTAATTCCAAAATCAATCAGCCCACAAAATTGTGTTTATGGCAATTTTGATCAGGATCTCAGAGCTTAGAGAACGTGGTTTTGAATCCCAGGCTTAGTTATTAACTCTGGTAACCCCTGGGGTGAACTACTCCCTGTGACAAAGCTTTTGACAATTCCGGCAGTAAAATTGGCTGTCAGGAGGACCCTAATGGAAATCAGACATTCCAAGTCATTTCTCTTAGTAAAACAATGGAACAATAAACTTTTTTTTTGTACTAATAATAAAGATCCAATGATAGAACTTGTTCAAGCACTTTTATGAATGTGCTGTTATAGTGTAGTATATGGAGTGACCACTAGATGGTAGTGTATAGTGTTTGGGAAAATTATGTAAGTGAGGACAGTCTGAGTTTGTCAACATGGAAAAGAAAGTGTTGCCATGCTTTATAAAATTTAAGGGAATGCATAAGATCCCTAATCCAATAAACATAAAAGGGTGGGGCAGCCTGTTTCCATCCAAACACAATGAGGCGTCTAGTCAGAAGGGTTACATAGGCCACGTTGTCTGACTGCAGCCCAGATAGGGGAATTTAGGTACTAAACTGAAAAGTGCAATGTGTGGGGTGTGATCAATGGGCACTTGAAAGGTTTGAGAGAGGGTCTCAAAGACAGAGGTCTAGAATGGAGCCAACCTGGGACAAGACCAGACCATATGGATTAGAGAAGCAGGAGCTAGTTTACATCCGACAGGCTGGATCCAGTTCAGGGTACATTCTAGCCAGTTAGACCTTTGACAAGTGGAGGTGATGTAAAACTTTGAATTGAATGAGCCCATGTCGAGCACAAACCGAAGATGAATGCACATGAGCAAGAATAGTTTGCCAAATGTCATCTGGGAGGTTGAATAAATCTTGTTCCCACAAGGTTTTCAGTGTAGACAGTGAAGGGTAATGCTGAGAAAATATGATGTTATAATTGAATTCCCACGTGGAATCAATAGTACATTTGGGAAGCAATAGAGGAAACTGATCCACTTCACACAAAGTTAAGAATTTGTAGGGAATGAAAAAAAATGTTGTTTTTGGTAGACTGCATTTTAGGGAACGTTATCAATTCTCTTAATGCCCTTACATCAACTGTTGAGCAAAGATGTGAATTGACATTGGGAGTCAGAGCAACAGATTACAGATAAAGAGCTCATTCTCTCTTGTGATGCCTCACCCTATGGAGTAGGTGCTGTCCTTTCACACCACATGCCAGATGGATGGGACAAACCTATTGGATTTAAACAACTGTTTAAATAGCGTACCTGTAATTAGACTGCAGTGGCAATTATCAGAGTATACAAGAGGATACTATACCTAAGGATTAAAGAGGATTTATGAAGCAGTTTTCCTTTTCTGCCATTTTTTTTTTTTTCAATTTAACGATGAGACAAAAAAACAGATTTTGGATTTTCTGGTTCATCCTGGTGGCCCTCGACTACTTCACTAAATGGGCAGAGGCGTACGCTCTTCAAGACCAGGCGGGTGAGGCGGTTGCTGAAGCACTGCAGGAGGGGTGCAGCTGCCTCCCAGAGACCGCAAGGTGGTGCTGCACTGGGATGAGCTGGCCCCCTACCTGGGCTGGAACCAGCAGTTCCTGACAGTTCCCTCCTGTCCCCTCCTGATTTAATCCACTCTGGCAGTGCCCTTTCCACCCCCGTGCTGAGGGCTCCACACAGGGCTCACACCCGCCGAGACAGCATTGCTTCCCGGGTCGCTTTCGGAACTTTGTCCTTATCTCAAGGATGAGGGACGGGGGGGGACGGGGGGCGTGTGGAGTAGCAACCTGGGCACCGTTCTGTGTCTGCTAAACTTTTATGTGTCTTGTTTGTGTGTCTTGTCTGCCTTGTCCTGTGTATGTGTTAGATGTAGTGTAAGGGTGCAATCATGCCACAATACAATGGGGAAAGGAGCGGGGATAAACCTGGTTGGTTCTTCTGAGAGGAGTGGAATTGCTAACACCACCCCCCCCCTAGCTATATCACGTAAGTAATATAATTTAGATTTATTTTTGTAGGGTAGAACAACTTATTGATTTCTGGAATTATCCAAGCAAGCTTTGAGAGAACATGTACAATACTTATTTTTTCATGTAGCATAGCTAATCTACTGCACCAAAGTGGTAGGCTGTGGTATTAATGTGATATAACTTCTTCAGTGATAACATATCTACTGGTCACCATCATCTGTGTTAGACAAAGGCTTTACAGTCAATTGTATTATCTGTTACTAGGCCTAGCACCATTACTACTGATCCTCTTAACATTGTGCTGAAGATATGTGAATTTCACTAAATGTGAGTTCAACCACCACACAAAAGTAAGGCTAGACCATGGTAGTGAAACATTAGCACAGGAAGAAACAGCTGTTTAAACCTTAAAAATCTGCATATGTTGACCTTTTGTTATGAACTTCAGCTCTACAATATAAGTACAGAAATAATGCTCCTATTACAAAGTGTTTAAAGCCATCATCAGTGTATTATATTTAAAATATGAAACTTAAGAAATATACCAGTAATGTTGTAGATGGTTGTTTGAAAAACTGAAATAACCTTGGGCTACCAGATGCCATTATAAGCTAAAAGCTTTGCATGATTGATTATAGTTAGCTGCTGGAGTAAGTTTCTCTTTCACCCTAATCTGCCAACATTCCTATAATGTAAGTTTGGATCTCAAGTGTTATGTTTGACACATTGTTACTAAATAGAAACATGTGATTCTGGGGTGTAAATGAATGCATGTGATTCAACTGAGCAATATGCTGTGAAAGTTATGCATGCTCCTGATTGGTTGCAGGCAACATGCTCTTTCAGAATACTCCAGAATACAGAAGTGTGGAGGTTAAGCTATGATTAAGTGCTGAAGCAGGACTGGGGCCCTGCACATAAGGTGATTGTTTATTGTAAATAAGAGTGTAGTGATTGTATTAGTTGCAACGCACCAACAATCGTGTGTATATCCAATGTTGGAGTTGGGTGAATTGCCCGAGGAACAGAGAGTCCATTTCAGGATAGTAGATCCCACCCCGTATAGCAGACAGGTGTAGAAGTGGGACCTCCAATTGTTAGCCAAGTAGCACGATCCAGTTTCACGGCACCTTTGCTGGTAACATCACATGGGGTTACTGTATGATCATCTCTATGTAACTAAATCTGCGTGCCTGCGGGATGTGTCAATCCCAACCTTCCAGTCTCGGTCTCCTGTCAATCATGGATCCATGTCTCATCATATCATTAATTGATCGCGGGAGTGAGTCCCTTGTTACAAGTGTGTAATAAATGTGGATTGCTGATTTCCTATCTACCTTGTTGACTCCTTTATACTACTCACTAACTGTTGGTAAAAACAGAATAATTCAGCGACGAGGATGGGATTTTTTTTACGTGTTAGGGTCTCCCTAAGTAGAAACAAGCAACAGCAAGGTAGAAGATATATATATATATATATATATATATATATATATATATATATATATATATATATATATATAGAGTATATATTTTAAAACGAGAAGCCTCCAGGAGTTGAGATTCAATTTAATTAATAGCAGGAACATTTCACTACATATGACAAGAGGCTGCGACAGTACAACCTAATTGTGTGATTGTCACAAAGACGGCTGTAGTGGGTGACGTCAGGCAAGAAACAAAGAATAGACAGAGACATGGAGTTTGGTGAAGCTGAGCGCTTGCTTGCGCTCAGCATTTAATAAATGAACAAACATAAAATAAAAGGTTGTACAAAAATAGCAGACAGCACTTGAGGCCAAAATAAACAGACAAACAAAACAAATTAACATGAAACGAAACAGACACTAACAAACAGCAGACGAACAGGCAAACACGGTGAGTTAAATGAATTATTTGCTTTTACTTCTCTTTTTGTTTTCTCCGTCTCCCCACCCGTTCTCCACTCACCGAACACACAACCTCAAGTGAGTGACAACATGTTGCTTTTATGCAGTTGTACCGAGACTCGATTG
Source organism: Polyodon spathula (assembly GCF_017654505.1). Classification (NCBI taxonomy): domain Eukaryota; kingdom Metazoa; phylum Chordata; class Actinopteri; order Acipenseriformes; family Polyodontidae; genus Polyodon; species Polyodon spathula. The sequence continues at coordinate 51,007,938 of NC_054534.1, read as the reverse complement.
CTAATCGATCATTCAATAGGAGTCTCGGTACAACTGCACGTGAATTTATTCCCCGTGCTCACATATTATTAGATTTTACTTGCACGTGAAGTGCTGTGCAATCCTTGTGCCTAAATACAAATATACATTTTAAACACTTGTGTTACACAGACCCGTTTATATCCCATGTACCAATGACTATACACCAACATAAGCACACAACATACAACACAAAATACACACAGGGGCGGGCATTTTGTCATATATACCCCCCCATGTGCAAAGCACACATGGCCTCAATGGCCACCCCCGCCCCCCCCTTAAAATCCCAAAAGTCTCGTTCAAAGACCTGGGCCAAGAACAGGGACTTTAAGGGGTTGATGGGTGGCAATGTTGCCAGTAGCCAGGCTGCTACTGGCCATGCTGTCAGCAGACATGCTGACAGTGGGGCAAATCTCTCCTTCCGCTGTACCACTAGCAGCGGAAATGCTGTCAATGGTGCAGCTGTCAGCAGACGTGCTGACAGTTCCCAGACTGACTCCTTTAGCCGGGGTAAGTCCAGCAGCGGAAAAGCTACTGGGGTTGGTGGTCTCCAGACCTCCCCCAAGATCTCCGGCAAAGAAACTGCTGCAGGGGAAGGTGGACTCCTGACCTCTTCCCCCTTTATAGCCGGTAGCACCCTCTGGGGGGACTCCAGCCCCCAGAACTCCTGCAGCGAAATTGCTGCGGGGAAAGGTGGTCTCCTGACCTCTCCCCCCTTTTTCATAGCCGGCAGCTTAGTAGAGTTCCGGCCACACTGACCCCTGTGACCAAGCAGAGCTGACTGCGACCCCTGGCGAAGCAGTTCCAGCGACCCCAGGCGATGGGGAGCGGCTGGCAACCCCAGGCGATGCGGAGCAGCTGGCAACCCCAGACGATGCGAAGCAACAGGCAACCCCAGGCAATGTGAAGCGGCAGGCAACCCCAGGCGATGCGGAGAGGGACAGGCATCCTTGGGCGAAGCAAGACAGGCATCCTTGGGCGAAGCAAGGCAAGGAGTCAGGACAAGCTGGGGTGTTGGCCCTCTTCTCGACCACTGAGGCTGGGCAGTTCTTCCCCGTGCTTCCTTCAGCAGCCTATGCAAGCACTGCTGAGGAAGGCCAGCATCTATTCCTGGTCCTTCTGGTGCAGGGAGAGGGAGAGGCAGCTCCAGCTCCTCTCCTCGTGATGGTGGGGGAAGTGATACCAGCAGGAATTCATCCTCTGCTGGTGGGGGAAGTGACACCAGCAGCCATTCATCCTCTGCTGGTGGGGGAAGTGATACCAGCAGGAATTCATCCTCTGCTGGTGGACGGGGACCCAGCAGGCATTCACCCTCTGCTGGTGGAGGAGGCAGAGGCAGCTCTTGCTGCTTAGCTCCTGCCGGTGGAGGTGGCGGAGGCAGAGGCAGCTCCTGCTACTTTTCTCCTGCCGGTGGAGGTGGCGGAGGCAGAGGCAGCTCCTGCTGCTCTGCTCCTGGCGGTGGAGGTGGCAGAGGCAGAGGAAGTTCCTGCCTGAGTTGGCAGAGGTGTGTAGTCTCCTGGCGATGGAGGTGGGCGCGGCATGTAGTCTCCTGGAGGCAGAGGTGGGAGCAGCGTGAAGTCTTCTGGCAGCAGAGGTGGGAGTAGCGTGTAGTCTACTCTTAATACAGGGGACTGGTGTGGCTCTCTCACACTTGCAGGGGACTGGTGCGGCTCTCCCTCACATGCAAGGGAAGGTGATGGAGGCAGAGGAAGCACCTGCTCCTCTCCTCCAGGTGGTGACGGTAGGAGAAGTGATACCAGCAGACACTCACCCTCTGCTGATGGAGATGGGGTCAGCAGGCATTCTTCCTCTGCTAGTGGAGGTGGCAACAGCAGTCACCCGGGCTTTGGTTTCCCGCGGTCCCCCCGTCTGGGCGCTGGACGCTCACGGTTCCCCCGCTAGGCGCTGGACGCTCACTGTCCCCCCCTCTGGGCGCTGGACGCTCATGGTCGCACGGGCTACTCCCACAGAGGCATTACTTCCGCCTCTGTATATTGTGTGGTGCAGGTGGCCAACGTGTGCCCATACGCCCCACAGCCAGGGCACAGCTCCTCTGTGAGGTTCTTTAAAAAAACCTCCCAACTGTCATCCCCGACCTCCTCCTGCTGTTGCTGCGGATGCTGCTGCAGATCTTTTCTGCCCCGGGCACGTGGTGTCTGTCTGCCCCTGGGCCAGTTCCTCCTCCTCCTCTTGGAAGGGGCAGATAGCCACCACGTGCCTGTACACCCCGCAGGCAAGGCACCAGCCTTGGTCATCCAGACTACTGAGGAGCTCCTCCAGGTCCGTGCAGCCATCTCTCCAGCCTTCCTTTTTTTTTTTTTTTTTTTTTTTAAACAAGAAACTGCAGTTCCTGCTCTGGTCTGCATCTAGGAGGCGCTGGTAATCCCATGATGACACCACGTGTCACAAAAACGGCTGAAGTGGGGGACATCAGACCAGAAACAGGAACCAGGAAATAAACAAAGAGAGGTAGAGTATGGTGGACCTGAGCAAATGGTCTCGCTCAGCATTTAATAGTGCACAGACATCCAGAAAATAAAAGGTTGCAAGACAAACAAACACAGGACACGGCATTGGTAGCCAAAACAAAGAGATGAAACAAAATGGACTAACACTAAACAAACACAATGAGCTATTTTTAACTATTATTACTATTATTATTATTATTACCTCCGTCTCCAATCCCTTCTCCACTCACCGAACACACAACCCTGAGTGAGTGAAAACATGCTGCTTTTATGCAGCTGTGTCGAGACTCAATTGCTAATCAATCATTCAATTGGAGTCGCGGTACAACTGCACGTGAATTAATAAAATTCCCCATGCTCACATATTATTACATTTTACTTGCACGTGAAGTGCTGTGCAATCCACGTGCCTAAATACAAATATACATTTTAAACACTTGTGTTACACAGACACATTTATATCCCATGTACCAATTAACACAACAACATTAACATACAACATACAACACAAAATACACACAGGGGCGGGCACTTTGCCACAATGACAGTGAGTCCTATCTAGGCTCAGTGGAATGGTCCCAAATCAGCGACAACTGGCAAGCACTTAGTAGATGGGCAGAGTTAGCAATCTGCTCTTTGTTGGGTGTACAAAGAGAGTGACTTCCCTCTCACTTACTGCTATGTCCTCCAAATACGTTCTCAGAGAGCAGGGACTGCTCGGGAACCTCAGCCAAGATTGGAAAATAGAGTGTGCCTATTACTGCCGTGACTTACATCTGATAATAGTAAATACTAATCTGTGTTACAATACTAACCAAATTGCGCACAGTCAAAGCAGCAAGATTTTTTGATGATGTTTCTGATAGACTTCCTAATAATATGACACATCATATTTGTGGTTGGGTCCACTGCATAAGGGGAGTGGGGGATTGTTAAATAAATTCACTATAAAAAGAAAAATCTGGTGAACGTTTTAATTTTTTATTTAATTAAAAAATAAAAATACTGTCCTTTACATTGCTGTACAAATATATTTGTATGTGTTAACTATCCTGTTCAGAGACTTACTACTTAACTTCTTTGGGAGATTGGTATTATTGTTTCTTCATGCGACCGTCACTGCCAATAGGGATTCTAGTGTGTTTTATAAAACATGAATCTAAAGTATACTTTTAGCTATTTTAAATTTACATTAAGGCTTACATCTTGATTAGTATCACCAAAAAAAACAGTTTCAAATATAATATTAATAATAGAGGAATGAGCAGTTAAACTGATACTGCAGTTTTCCCCCTTGAACAAATTTGTGTAGCCCTTGCCTTCCCCCACCTATTCGCGTCTATGTTTCTGGGTATCACCTCTGCTACGGCATCTGTTCATGATAGTTTACCAGATCAGTCTTCAATGTAGTTTGGATATAAGATGATTAAACCTATAGTTTTTTCAGGTTTCTATGTAATATTAATTTATTGAGTGAGAGATTGCAGGATGAAATGTCTCCTCAAACCATGAACAAGTAAATATTTTCATGGCTATTTAAGAACATAAGAAAGTTTACAAATGAGAGGAGGCCATTCGGCCCATCTTGCTCGTTTGGTTGTTAGTAGCTTATTGATCCCAGAATCTCATCAAGCAGCTTCTTGAAAAAGAGATGTAGACGGCAAAGAGAGAATTAAACATAACAGTTATCAATTTCATCCTTCTACTCACCTGAGGTTTCATCCACTCGCTCCTCCACAACATGGTCTCTCTGATGGACCCACTCACTGTTGCACTTGAAGTAGATCTGGGTGGCGGGGGTTGCCTTGCAGTAAAGGTTCACTGGCTTGTTCTTTACAATGTAGGCTTCCTCTGGCTCCATGAGGAAGTGGGGTAGGGGCTCTGGTGGGTCAGAAGGGAATGTTTCAGGCAGCTCTCCAAGGAAATCATCCTCTGCAAAACAAGATCAAAAACATGGCTACATTAACAACAAAAATAGAGGTAGCACACTAAAACTGTCGCTTTGTTATTCCCCGACCCTGTCATTTTATTTTTATTTTGACAAGGGTTTACAACAAAGTTCTAAGTTCCGTGCAGTGGGTGTTATTTTATCATAATTAAGGCGGGGCTATGCTAATATATCATATAGTATCCGTCAAAAAAACACTTGAAACGCATAGTTCCAAAATCTAGAAAACTATTGTACAATGACAATATGATGACATTAAAATTCTAATAAAAGATCAATCCATTCTGGGTGCTGGTGAACCTATGACAGTCAAGATTTTTTTAACAGTATTTTTGTGGCACCTTCACAACTTTATCATCACCTTAACAACTCATGTAAATTATTTAAAAAACTCTAACCGGTATAAGAATAGTCTAAAAATTTAAATAAAAACTTTTAACAAATCCTTGTATGTGACTGTTTGCCTGTCCTTATGCACAGTACCTAATTACATATAGATATTTAATATAAACAATATGACTGATTAATCAATTTGTAGACATACTGTCACACATAAATTACTGATGCGGGTAAAGATCAATTTAGATACAGCAGCTTCCAGTCTGTAATAGCATTCCTGACAGTGTGACTGCCCAGAAAGACAATATGAGTGATTAAGCAATAATACCAGTAAATATAATAGGTTTTCAGCTATTTCACCATTAATCTTTTTGGGGCTTTAATCTATGACTCCCCAGATATCCTAGATTTTGGTTAAGCTTTCCATTACAAACTATACAGACTACAGTAGTGCATGGAGTGAAATATATTGTCACTTGGCCCTTGACAGCATAAAGCCTAGTTATTTATATAACACTGTTTTCAGCTCTGCTACTGAAGTGCCTAAAATTCAACCACTGACAGCATTGCATTCTGGCTGACTGACCAGCACAGGGAGCTAAATCAAAGTTAAAGTCCAGACTTGCTTTCAACTTCATCTATGTTTTATATTTACAGTGGCAAAGGGGTATGCAGTATATAATTTTACATGTGTTTGTGACAGTTCTTTTGTTGCATGTGCAACTTCTTGAAAACTGAAGGCAACAAACAACCCAAATTGACACATTGGTAACCAAAAACTACAAAACAACAAGAAAATTATTATATTTTAGTAACTGTTTTGAGTAACTGTCTAACCATATACCATATGGCTATTCACCACTCGCATCCATCCTTCTCTGTAGAAATTATACAAACACTGATTTAAATTGGTCATGCTGCTTTAAGAGACAGAGGTAGAGGTGTCCATTCTAGTTAAAGAATAAACAGTTAATTTTAACCCTATTTATTTATTAAGTCATTGTCTATCAATTTGATAGCTGGAAACATGTGAACTGGTTTTATGTACCAGCTGGTTACCCAGTTAGAAACCAATATGCATGTGTTAAAATTCCCAAATCTTGTTTGTGACGAGCATTCCAGGTAATTTCAGTATTTTTTATTTTTTTTTAAATGTATTTATTTTTTGCTGTGGGAGAATAAACAGAGATTTGCTATGAGATAGTTGTACATTTACAGACTACTTTATAAACAATGTGTACTGCTGAGCTTCAGTTCCTATAGAAGAACAAAGCAAACATCTTTAGAGAAAGACAGTTATCTTACATGTGCATCAACTGTACAAAGCTATCAGTTAATAAGCAACCTTATCAGGCTGCAGGAACCATAAATTCCAGTTGAGCTCCTGAACTGAACTACTTTCTCATTGAGTGGTGAAAAGTGGAGGTTCTACACCTTCCTCACATCAGACAGACCGAGCATTTGCCCCCAAAGTTGATCATCATTATATGTGCTACGAGCAGTAATGTTGTACCAACTGCTTCAAAGCAGAACCTGCTTTTTAAACTTGTATTTCTTGTCTTCTGCTGCACCTGATCTCAAGGTGGTTCAAGAACGGTGATTTGTGGCATTGAATGTTCCATCAAGCTCTTGGCAACACTGTGACCAAGTATATTGCCAGCTCTCAGCTTTTCTATTTTTTATTATATTCTTCTTCAAAAGAAGTGTGTGTTTGTGAAAGAAAGAGTCCTTGTGTCTGCGTGCTTCATATTTGTTTTGTGTGTGGGCATACTCTTGTGTCAAACCCAATGCTGATATAAACAGATACAATAAAGTGATTTAGCCAGCACCTGAATACTGAAAACATTTATTATGCTTAAAGATAAATGTATGCTATTATTTTTTATTTGCATTAGTGGTATAGTTTATAGATTAAGGTATACATGTTATTCAAATGTGAATTCATCAGTATAGAAAGCACACCGTTTTTGTTTGATCTACAACAAAGGTGTTTGGGTGTTTTCGATGAGTGCATCTGTGTATGCAATTCAGTTTAGTACTGTATTGATGTAAAGCTGTAGGTGCCTGTGCTTTTCACTACTCTAGGGGTCAGGTTGTTTTTAGTCCCTCTGTTTAGCATTAAAACATCAGGCAATTATGTACTGTCGGCTGAGAACTATAGTGTAATTATGGGGGCGAAGTGATTTACATTACTGTAGTGACAGTATTGCAGAAGTGCAGGATCAATGAAAAAAACAAATGTATTTCATATCTGCCCAAAGGTATGTGAGCTAACCACCCACTAAGCAATTTATAAATTGCATTATAGCACTGCCACAATTAGTACTCATAATGGTTGACACGAGGTCAGCAAATCATTAATCCTCAGGGGAATGTAATTTCCTGAACATTGTAAAGGCCTCACTTCATTTTGATACCTCAGGCACATTGACCCACCCTTTTAACCTAGCTAACTAATTAAAGGTGGACTCATCTCAGACATCCACAGTTTTCATTAGGCCTGTATTCCCAGGTCCTTTAGGCTATCCCTATCAGATCCACCATTTTCAAAAGCTTTCAGTGTGCAATTTAAAAGGGACAGTTTGTCCTTAGAGCTACATGGATATGAAACAGAGCAGCAATTCCATCATGACAGTTGACTCTCTAAACTTTACTTTTAAGTGACAAAGCTGACTTACGTAAATGAGATTAAGAAGACTGAATAGACAAAGGATGGTCTGTTTAAATTTCTGTTTCAACAAGCCTATGTATACATTTTGGACATATGCTCACCTGCACAAAAGCTCAGTACCAAAGGTTATGCCAACCTTATTCCAGACTCTAAAAATAAATTGCACCTAAAACACATATAAAAATGATTTCTACAAACGAAATTCTTTCCTGCCAAAAATATGCAATGTTGGAAATATGTAACGTTAACCAGATTAGATGAGTGGTTAGAATGGGTCATGGCATTAATATGAGAGGCCATGGGTTTTCTCCCAGTCAGGGCTAGCTCAGCCCTTGCTAGTCTGAAAATGAGCACTCTGGAACCTGCCTATTGGGAGGGCTGGGAAAAGATGCTACCTGGTTAGAAGCCAATGGGGTCACTATGTTCCATAATATACCTGCTAGAGAAGAGAAAGATGCCAGTGAAACCATGCAACCCCTCAGCATGCAAGTCAGCTCTGATCTTCAAATGGTTTCAATAATAGGAAACAGAATTATCACTGCTAGCCTCATGATAATACAGAAGCTCCTAACCGCAAGACATCCCAGGAGAGACTTCTCCTTTTAAGTTTTTTTTCAGACTGAGCAGTGTGAGAATTACAGTTCTACATTAGCTCAGAGATTAACAACAAACACAGCTTATTTTTTTTAACTCAAGACATTTACACGAGAAAAATGTCTCCTGTAAAATGCTTTTTTGAGTTTCCATTTGCTCAATTTATTTTACTCGAGTAAACCGGGCTTTTCACCCGATATCATGCAAATGAATGGGAAAGGTGGAGGTTGATATGTAAATTAGCTATGTGTAAAGTATTCATGCTGTTTTTGAAGATTACTAGTGAAATTTTGTGAAAATGTTGTTTCTATGCGCAGAGAACTAGTACACAAGTGAATCTATGCTGCTGTAATAAAGCAAAATACCTTGTACCTGGTTGGTTAATAATGTGTTTTACTGCTCTTGCCCAAATTGCTTTTCAAATGCCATTAGTAGTGAATACTGTTTCAACTAATGTATCTTACGACTCATTAATTAAAAATAAATAAGGTTTATAATAAAACTGACCAAAAGGTATTGCAGATCACAATGGCTGAAAACCGGCGGAGACGTTATATATATATATATATATATATATATATATATATATATATATATATCCCTTTCATTCAGGCAATACTGCATATAGGGGATCAGGTGATACTGCATAGACTACCCTGGCTTAGAAACCCTACGTGTCCAGATGGCTGACAGCTGCTGAGGAAGCATTCAACACCACGCTTTGGCAAATATGGGTAGTGGGCACTTGAAAGGGAAGTGGCGGATACTGGTGAAATGGACTGAAGTGCAACATTAGTTTGTTCCTAAAATTGGCACAGCCTGCTGTGAGACAGATGGGGAAGGTTACCAGTGTTGCCAAGTCCCATAAGAAAAAAAAAAGCAACACTGCCTTTCAAAACAAGCAAACCCATGCTAGAGTATGGGTGTTTAATCAAGTTCCAACCAGCGACTCTCAAAAACAAGTCCAATTCTGCTTATTATAAGCGGACTTGGCAACTGTGAAGGTTACCTCGGCTGCAAGTTTCAATTGGACAGGAGCGATCTGAGGAGTCTTGTGCTGTCAAAGATTCTCTCCTTTCTTTTAAGTTGTGTTGGATTTACTGTTGTGTCAAATATTAATGATGCAAACAAATAAAATATAGTCAATACGTTCATTTTCAATTTTATTTGGTCAGTTCTGAAAGAGCATCAACAACTTGTTGGATGTTGTTGCACTGTTCTGGGCGATCAACGTGGAGGGCAGACAGGTGTTGTCTTTGGACATAGCTGGGATCAAAAAAAGTACTGGAATTAATTCAGTTAGACATTTAAGCAGCAAGGGTATTCTCAAACAATTGCTTTAATACTATAACAAGGGCATAACGCAGTTCATGGTAAGTGGTTTTATATAGAACTATACAACATGACAGACTAGACACAGCAAAACACAATAATAAAAAAAAGCAGCCCGCATTATCATTAAGGTGAACGACACCACTGCTAACCATAAAATCGCCTATCAGCCTCTACTTTCTGCCGTTTTGGAATCTACAGTAACAACTGATCTGCTCCCTTGCAATATTTATAGTTAAGAATAAGCACACTCATTAACATTTACACGTGAAATGCAGGTTTCCATGCAAAACTGGACGTTGATTTTCCTGTGTGTTTCGAACATTTACACAAGATTTACCCTATCCCTATCTTTGGCTGTTTTTTTCCGGCCACAATTATTTCATGTGTAAATTGGCCCTCATGGAAACCCCACAATTCACTGCATTTTTATTACTGTTCTGTCCTGTGCAGGACTCTTCTAACAAAATCATTATGAATCATCGAATTGGCCACCTTTATAACCCACTACCTCTAACTAAAAGCCTGCTTTACTGAATCATAAAGCATATTTTATAGAAACATTAAAACTATTTGTACTAGAGAAATATATCTATAAATTCCTAAGTAGGCAAAACGGTCCTGGAATAACTTTAAATCACATTAGGACTCCATTAGCTAAACTTCAGCAAAATATATATCTGTCTACTCCCAGACAGGGGCCAAAAGAACTTCATAAAATATGATAGCTTGCACATTAAAATGCAAGTCATTCAACCACTCCCAGAGCTAAAGCAGATGCAAGGCCAAAATGAGGAGTTGTTTTAAAAAGTGGTCAAATATTCCTAACCGTATTTTACAGTGGAACAGCATGCCAACAAAGCTGTGTGCAAATACACAAAATTCATAACGTTCCAACTTCAACAAAAAAAAACACTTTACACAAAACAACCTTCATGATGACCTGAGAGGTCAGACTGTTGAATAATGACAACATTAAACTTCTTTCACTGCGGATAAATAGCATGGCTGTAAGAACCATAAAACTTAATAATGAAAACACACAGGGTGTCCCTTTTAAATACACATACTTATAACAAACAGCCTCTGTATAACCTGAATGGGGTTGCTGTCAAACTTCTTGAGAGGGGGGCAATTTATCCCCAGGTGTCAACTGTTGGTGGAAATCCTTACTAATACTAATACTAAATACTAAAAATACAAGCACAGAATCTTTGACCTTCTGGGTCAGAGATGAGTTAACTACATATATACTAAGCTAACACATTTATAGAACCTGTGACTTTACTGTGCTCAACAAAACAGTCAAATGATTGAACTAGGTAACAGGGCAGCAGTTGGGATCAAATAATCAAGCATGAATTTTTAAAATTATAGTATTGTACATCCTGCACCAACAGTAGACTAATCAAGTATCCATTACAAGTACTAATCAATACACAATAACAGAAAAAAGCTTCTGTGAAAGATACTTCAGGCAATGACTGCATAACCTTTAGGGAGTTATAGACTTGGGCAGGGGCAATGTGAAATGCTACGTATGTCTTGTGCGTATTGAATCCAGTCAGAATAAGCACATTGTTTTGAAGTGAATATTTCCAAAAGCTAATTTGATGAAATTAGAAAGGGGGTATTTATATCAGGAAGTCAAAAATTACTTTTAGCAAAATGCTCAGTGTTTAGTGCAGTAGTGTGTTCATGTTAATCACACCGCCCGATGCGACCGTCGCATCTCAAAGGAGGAGGTCAGGTCGCAAACAAATCTTTGTGAGCGGGCATCACACACTGTCTGATTGTAATCGCAGTAAGGAACTGTGACAGAAAGACAATGATTCTTGGTGCATAAAGTGCAGTGGCAATGGGGCAAATCAATGACAATAGGCAAAAATATAAGGCTATGGCAGTACTATCTACAATTTTGGCTAGAAGGTGGTGTGATCGTGAAACCAACATATAACTGGGGACATGCATCTATTCTCTCTTTGATAATACACACACACACACACACACACACACACACACACACACACACACACACAGATACATATATAAAGTATTCCATTGGTTTGTACACAATGTTCGTGCCGACATCTTTTGAAAACAAGCCCTGACAGCCCCATAAGCATTGTAATTTTTAGGCAAGATATTTACAGAATACTTAAAAATTGCTGCTACAACCATGATTCATTTATTATTAATAGTGTTTTAATTAAATTGTTCCTAATCACATTTTTGTTTACAATGTAGGGAACATACTGTGGCACCCAAACGCTTACAATGAAAACATATATTATGTTTTCCCTTCATTGTACATAAAACCATGATTTGGTATAATTTAATTACAATGCTATTCATAAAATATTCATATAGCACCAGTTTTTAAATACTGTATTCTGTAAATATTTCTTCTAACAGTACTATGCTTATGGGGCTGTCAGGGTTTGTTTTCAAAAGATGTCGACATGGACATTGTGTACAAACCAATGGAATGGTGTGTGTGTGTGTGTGTGTGTATATATATATATATTTTATTTTTTAATAAAGAGAGAAAACATGCATGTCTGTCTCCTGTCATATGATTGAACACGATGAACTCATTGGTTGCAGACTTTGAGACTTGCGATCGAGTATAACACACTGCCTGATGCAAAGGAATCGAATTGCAAAATATTAAACATGTTTCAACATGTTTTCAACTTTGCGGTCAATTGGCGTCGTTATCGCATCGTATCAGACAGTGTGTCCAGGGCTTAAGACAATGAAAGCTTGTTGATGGGCAGTCACTGTACGATATGAACACACTCAATAGGTCTGGAATAGGGATTTAGGGGTTGATTTGGAAAATGGAAAAACACATACAAGCATTGCAAGTAACAGTCGTAAGAGTGATTACAGCAGCGGCCCAGCTGCCTGCTCAGCTCAATAATAGGCCTGAAGTTATTTAAAAATGTAAAGGTAGAAAAAACACTGAACTGATTAAACTATTAACACTGAACATTTAAACTCCAGAAAGTAAACTTACCTAGAAAATACTACACATTTTCAATAGAAGCAACATCATACAATTAAAATCTTTGAGTTGTTTTTTTTTTAGCCCACAGACTACAGTAACCAAGGCACAGCTATATAAATATGAAAATTAGCCATGTGCGCGCTCAGTGCATTGTCAGCAGATGGCTGGGTGTTTACAGAGTTAACCTCGCCCAACAGAAAGGAAACATACACCAGTACAGCTGTGGTTTTAGTTGAAAGGAGAATCAACATTGTTAATCTGATTGCCAAGTCACAAAGTACTATAACGTGGTTAAAAAAAAAAAAAAAAAAAAAAAAAAAAAAAAAACATTTTACAGGATTTTTCTTGCTTACCCCTGACGAGAGCTCACTTACCGCAGTTTGAAAATCACTGGTACAGGGAACAGCAATATATGTGCAGAGTAAATTTAGGAAACTGAATGCTTGCTATAAAAATATACATAACAAACAACTTTTGTGCACATATTGTATTTCCCATGTACTGTAAATGATTTACAGTACCTACTAATGAGATAGACAGCTGTCCAACCTCACATGGCTCTGATTAGATGCACATTATTGCACATTGGTATTCTCTGTTTATGAATACAAATGTGAGACTTGATATTTCCTCTGCAAAAGAAATGATTACCCACCATTTCCTGTGGTTATGTGGTGGGTGGCTGGAGGGCTAAATACCAGGGAGAGGTTTAGGTTTCCTCTTCCTACTGCCCTTGGTGAGTGACAGTTGTAGGGGTCAATGCAATGGCAGCTTCCCAAGCCCTGGAGTAACTGGGAATCACATCCAATCACCAAGCACGGGCAGCCTCACTGGTACCACAGCAAGAAGAGAAACCAGGCCTACAGTGGGGTTCTTGTCTATTTACCACATGTGTTCCCCAATGCAATTATTCATATCTATTCAAAATGTGGCATCATCCAATATCTGTCTCCTGACAGAAGGACGATTGGTCTGTCAGATGCAATTAGCTGAAAGTGGGACCCAACACCAGTTCTCAGTACTAGCTTGTAGGAACTTAATAACAATATACTTTGAGAAAATGCCTGTGTTAACAGCTTTTTATCAAATTGACAGATCCAAATAGATAGCTCTCTGATTAAATAGAAACAACGGACACAATTTACGCAGAGTGCTAAAGACTAGTAAGCAGGACGTATTGCTTTCAGCTTACTTGCTTTGCATGGCCTCTAGGGTGAAGTTCCTATACCCAACCACACTACTGTGTCCCCCAGCTTTAAAACTGGGAAAAAAGCACATCACATCTTGAAAAGGAATGTAGCTTTTCAAGAACATGTGGATTAAATTGAAGTATATACTTATTTCATTTATTTATTTAAAAATAATATACAACTCACAGCAACAACACATTGTTTATGTAATATTAGCTTTGTGATCCATCTTTGAATTCAGTAGCCAGCCCGTGGATCAATGTGGAATGTATATGGTTTAGTCCTTATTCAGAACAGATAGACAACCTGCTTACTTAATGGCAAGGCAGTGCACATTGATTTGTAAGGTTATCAATTTGTCTATGAGACATTACCCATCTTACCAAAGTTCTGTTATAGAGGCAGAAAACAACGTGCATGCCTGTAAGGAAACAGCAATTTCTCTACTATCTGTAAAAAAACATGACACCCAAAAGGCAGCTGTTTCAACAGCGTCCTTATTTTCTACCTGTGAACTTGATACTTGATCTACACAGTATAAAGACATACAGTAGCTTAAATCACAGAATAGAAAGTGTGTGTAATGGAACTGTTGTACTGCACATACATACATGTCAATAATCCTTCTTTTTAACCCTATTTATCTGTGCAACTACTGTATTATACATTCTCCATTACATCAATTCTGTATAGCTTAAACCAATGGAAACTAAATCATTTTCTCAATTTACTGTAAAAGGTCTTTAAAAATCACTAGAAACTAGCAAAGCCACATCTCCTGGACTATTTATGGCTTCCTGCCATAAAGGACACTCATAGCTTAATTCTTTTGCATTGATTAAGCAATCTATAGATTCACCCCTGAGCTTTTTTTTTTTTTTTTTTAACTAAATCATACAACAATTCTGTGGTACAAGCATAAAAAAAAAGATCTACTACTGCCCATTGTTTTATTCTAATTAATACAAGCTTACTAAAAGAGATTATGATTGACTGCTTTCATTAGGAAATCATTGGCCCTTTCCCAGTGGAATATCCTGGGTAGAAATTTGCTAAATGTGAACATATTTCATCTTTGAAATGTCATGCCACAATGGGCAGGGCTAAGGATATGGTTTATTTAACCCTCAATTACAATTTTAAAGGCTACATTACCTTAAGTAAATGGGTTAAATGGGTTAATCTGTAACTATTATCCACCAAAAAAAGTTAATGAAGTACTATCCATGGGTCCAGTGGACCCATCGTGTATTTGGGCTAAGAAACAGACAAACTAAATCAATTTAACAAGCATTACAGTTCAGCAAAAGAAAACAACACTATTCAAACATTTCACAATAGTTTCATTGCTCAGATGCAATTTGGACACGTGACAGGCACATTTTTACACAAGGTGCAGGAGGTGTTGGTCTTTGGATCCTTCGATGATGGAATATCATCTGCAGGGATAGGGCCAGCATGCAGCAGAGTTCCAAGGATATCCGCTGTAAGGGAGTGGAGTTTTGGCCATTCTGCACTCCATAAAGGGACGAGCTAGGGCTTTCCAAGCACCTTGAGGAATTCAGAGCATGTTGGACTCATTTATCCCACCATTGTTTAGGAGGGCACGATATAGTGCCATTGGCCAAAATAAGTAAAAGAAATATATATGTTTATGAAAAATGTATCTGAGTAAATTTGGACAAACTTTGTTTATTCCTTTTGTGACATATCAACTTCATATGACTAAAACTAAATCCTAGTAGCTGCAAAAATTATGAATTGTATGACTGACCACGAAATGTCCTGTAACACAGTTCTCTTACAGTGGCTTACCTTGGAGAGAGACAAACAACTAGAATCCATCCAGAAAGCTTTTAAAAATGTAAATTCCAAGTCTTACCTAACAAGTGATACGATTCTAGTGAATCCATAAAAATTGATTTTATCTACCTCACAGATGCACACAGTGCATTATTGGAAAACTGATATAAAGATATGGTTATGACATGCATTAAATGAGAAACAGGCATGTTTCAGATAATTTATTTATTTAATCTCAAACGAAATTGAATTTTATCTTATTTGGTATCTTAAATAAAAAAAAAAACTTTGCAGTTGTGCAAAGTCCCTCTGCCCTGACTTGTCTCTATCGATGATTCAATCTAATACTTTAAACCCACCCCAACTACTGAGTGGCAGCAAATTCCTACATTTCTCGTGGAGAATTGTACATGCTTGCGAGATATAAAACGAGATTACAGTTGTTGTTCTTGCTCGCAAGATTTAAAGCTATATTACAGTTTGATAGGGAGGATTTTGGAAAGTAACCGTCATTTCAGTATATTAAAAGTGAAAGCCCCCCAAAAAACTAGCCGTTAAAAATAAACACAAAAAAATGAAATGAATAAATACTGAAAAATAGAAGCCCTATATATAGAGCACTGGGAAGTATTATGTATTAGAAAGTATACACCTGCACTCTCAAAAATCAGTTCAGTACTTTAGCTATTAAACAAATAATGTCCAAGACATTGTGCCATTATCGAAAGAAAAAGGTCTGCTTCCCAGACTGGGAAACTGATTGAATATGAGTGCACTTATAAAATAAGGAAAAACTACTCTGAAGCTCAGATCAGAATCCATGATCCAATTTACAATCACTGTACCCAGTATCTAGCCTGAATCACAATACATCTATGGTCCTTCTCAACTTAATATGGGTCCATTGTACAACTCCTTGTGTGCCAATCTATTGTAGAGGTCAGTATTAGCCAGGTTTACAAAACATTGACTGTAGAAACCTGCACCTGGACTTTTCACTATTTGATGGATGTACTAAAATAATTGGAATATAAAGGGAATCAAACCAAAAAATGATGGCGGCTAGATCTTTGATAAGCGAGTGTTGTTGTTACTGTGCTGTAAAACTACATGTTGTTTTTATATTCAATCCGAATGAATCTGTTTTGAATCAGAATTCCTATAAGTGACTTGTGTAAGTTTATAAAAAAAAAAAAAAAAAACAAACAATATCCTTATCATTAAAAGGCTGAACTACTTCTACCTCAAACAACACAGGAAAACATCATCACTTCACACTGTTAAACTGAGGGTTATAAACAGGGATCCTAGGAATAACATGGAAAAACACAGATTTGCTATGCTATCGGAGAATGTTTAGTTTAACTTTGTTTGATAACCAATCAATACACTTATCATCTATAACCATCAACACAGGCAATTTTGCTTTAAATTTAGTGAACATACTTGTTCAATAAAACTGTTTCTGGTGAACGAGACACACTCACATCAGTCACGCTGAAACATAGCTGTAGTTTACTTCAGTATCCAGGAGTAATGTGCAGTTCGATTCTTTTTCGATTAGTTTGTTTCAGTTCAGTTTTTTGAATTGGTTCAACAAATGTTTTTTTTTTTTTTTTTTTTATTCTGACTACGTTTTGTTTGACAGAACCGACTTAGTGACCCAATAAACTGGACTTTTCACAGGTCTTTCCTCGCAACTAAAAGACCCTGGGTCAACATAATATTATATTATTATAGTTAAAAAAAAAAAAAAAAAAAAAAAAAAAAAAAGTTTTAGTAAAAAATAAATCCTTAAAGAGAAAACTATTTATTTTAAACTATGTCATTTAACTTTAACTGCAACCTATTTAATAACCAGAAATTTTACAAAAAATTAAAAACTAGAATAGGATAGCATAGTTGATCTCTTACTTACCTTTTTATACAGGATTGTACAGAGCAGATCAAACATATAAGTGTAGCAATAATATGTGTTATTTATAATATAATATGTGTCTGTCGCAGAAGCTAGCGAGACTTCCAGGGTTTCGATACATTTTTAACTACTTTTTATTAATATCTTCTATGTGTGTTTGCATACTTACATTTTTTAGGTTTGTCCCTTTAGTCTTTCTACTTTCAAAGTGTGGTTGATCAGAATGGTATCATATTTATCCTGTTCAGTGAGATTTTTTCCAAGTTATGTTTTAATTGGTTTCATAGGCTCCCTGGCATAAAAAGCTCATTCAAGGAATTAGTTTTTGCAAAAGCACAATGCTGTTACTGATTACCCTGATTTGCACCCTTTGTTAAAATGCAGTCCCAGTCACTAGAATGGAGACTGGCAGCAAACAAAATATCAACACACTGCATATGAAATTATTTATTTTTAGTAATTATAAACAAAAATGCAACTTATTCAATATACTTGAGTGCTAAACTGAAATATTGGGCTATATAACATTTACAAAAAAAAAAAAAAAAAAAAATACAATGCAGTATTACAGTAATATTCAGTCAATATAATACAATATTTTGAACAATGACTTTTTAATGCTGCCCTGCTACAATGGCTACTATGCAGTTTGCATACACTAGCTACTGTAGTTGTATAAGGGGTGGCCTTAACACAGTGTGAATACTCACATCTCTATTAACATACTCAAAAGTAACATTTCTCTTGCTTGGGTGTATAAAATACAGTCTGGTAAATAACTAAATTTTGGGAAGTTAGTGACAAAACACCGAGAGTGTTCTCGTGTATTCTTCAACAGAACGTGAAAATGTAGTAATTGGTCCTTCGATATCACCCAAATCCCCTATGAAGATAGATTTACTAAAAACACACACAATATCTGTCTCCGCGAATTGACTTCGTAATCGGTAACTCGAAACGCACAGGTTTTGTACGAAGGGTGAAGGGAGTCTTTTCCTATCGTTTTTTCCTGAAATTTGTACCGTCTATTACAAGATCCAACTTTGATGTTGTCTGTATGTATGGTTTGTATTATGACATATTACATATGTCCATTCTTTAATTTATAGTATTTGTATGTCTACTATAGTTAATAGTATAATTTCATATGACATGTCGATGCAGTATTCTGTCATCTTAACGAATAATCCAGATATATGTGTAAGTTGTCATTGTAAATTGATATTTTTGTCAGTAAATTGATCGATTCGTCGGCGGGTCAACACGTCCAATTCTCGTTCGACACCTTTGAGTGTCGAGCATTCGGGAAACCCCTTTTTTTTAGGATATATTCTGTTCGTGTCGGTCAGTTGCACGTGAATTCTAGTGTTAAACTGCCCGATTACGCTTTCAGTCATTATTACATTGGTCAGAAATTCTTTTAAGCAAGTGTACCATGTCTTCACCCACGGTGATACGTGTCGAAACACATGTACTGTACACTGTTGGAGACCATACGGTATGAATGACCTTTCCACCACATTAATAGTTCTGCGGTTCTGGAAAGCAGAGGTTCGTCTAGAAAGGATCTTACTTCAATGATTGCTTCTGATGTGGAATTAATTGATGAAGCAAGACGTGACACACGGTCATCAAAGTCTTTCCAAAACATTGCTGTCTGTGTTTGTGCCGCAGTTTGTGTTTCATTATCTCTTGTCTCTGTTGTTGACTCATTAGTAACACTACAGGCAACACTCATTCTCCCAGCTGCTGCAGTGATGGCACATTTTTCTAAAGCCAGGATCCAGAAGAGAAGCATCTGCAAGCAGTGTTTGATACTCAATGTTGTGAAATCTTCTGGACATACTTGTTTGCACAACACTTAGCACCTGTATCGCTGGTAATGGAAGAGTAGTATGCCTCTGTAGGGTAGTGGTAATCTTCAGAAGTCTTTTTGCCAGGATGATTACTCTGTAGGCTGACAGAGTTCTCTGAACTAATTTAATTCATCAAATGATTTTAGAACATCAGATGACTCACTCACAACAACCCATTCTGCTGGAGTCAAGTTGGCAGGGTAGCATTGACCAATGCAAGTGTTGAGATAATGGGATCTTTTAGTTATTGAAACCTAGCCAACATGTGATATGTTGAATTCCACCTTGTCACAATGTCTTGCTTTAACGCAAGCTCTTCCATTCCCATCTGTGTATGTACAGTAGGCTGCACTGATGGATGTTTTCAGGTGACAATGTAGATTTATAGTTGATCAACCTTTATAAGATAGCTCATTTCAACATATGTCACATTTAGCTTTGCTGGTTGTGACTGGACCAAATGGAACTTCGTTTACGGTTTGAAGTGATCTCAGACCAGTGCACATACAAGAGCTCAAAATAATAATGAAAATAAAAGGCACAAAGAAAAAGGAAAACAAAACACTGTTTAACAAAACTACAAAATAAAGATACTGCACTCTACAGTGTTTCCCCGACTGTAGCTACCCGCCCGGTCTGGGTATCCAGTCCTACACTCCAACGTTCCCTCAGACTACGGTCCATACTTTTGGGGTCTCCCCACGGTTTCTCCACTACCCTTATATTTATTTCCTTTTGTTTTTGTTCTCTGGCTGTACTCGGTCTGACAACAGAGCTTCCACCCGTTCGTTTGTCGAGCTGAGGGAACAACAGAGCATTATTTTATAGGCCCAGCAATCCCCCAAGGGCCGTCTCCCAACCATTCAGAGAGAGGGAGAGCCCACACACTCTCGTCCCACCTCTCTGTATCATCACCATGACTGACAGGTGGATCTTACGAGGCTGCTGCCCTCTTCCTGCAGAACCATGCATGCACCAGACAGTCAGCACAGATCTCCTGTAGTAACGTACACTTTCAGCTAAAATTTACAAATTATTTCAAACACATCAAATCAGTTAAGTCGAATGAAAAAGACTACCATTAACCATTAGTATAGGGAAGACTACCATCTTCCCTATACTGTAGCATTGTGCTTCCTGTTGCGAATGAGGTAATATATATATATATATATATATATATATATATATATATATATATATATATATATATATATATATATATATAAAACTCAATGTAATCGATGTAACAAAAAACAACACGTTAGTACAGCATCAGCAGTCAAAATTATGAAACCAACACCATTGTGGCTTCAACATAGAGTCTGCAACATGTACTAAAGTACAGAGCATTTGGAGCCAACATGGCAGATTTGGGATTAAGTTTCATAACTTTCTCAACAATCCTATCTAAACCTACCTGGTTATGACGAATCAGAGACAACAACAGCCGAACAAACATTTCCGAACAAACATTTTTTTACATGTATTCGAAGGCAAAAAAAAATTGTCTGTGTTCGTCAAAATAATTTTATCTGTGCGAGATCTGATATACAGTCAACCTTGATTAACTCAACATACCACGGGGATGCCATTTAGTGTTGCCTTATCCAAGGGTACAATGAGCCATGGCATAAACATGCATATAAGTAACAGAACTCACATGTTTGCACTAATCTCAAGTTTATTTTGTCCTTATGAAAACAGTTGAAAGAACTGCAGTGAATGAATCAATTACAGTATACAGTACTGTGCAAACTCGGTATAACTCGTATAGTTCGATTGAAATAAGAATTAATACAACTACAGCGTTATTTTTATGAAAACAATCCAACCACAAACTGCACACTACACTTTTAGGTATTGGCTTGTACTGTCTAATTTGACGACTTAAATAGCAAAAGTTAACAAATGTACATTATACAGAATTAACTCAGTGAACAAAAACAATGATAAACAACTTACAATAGTGTTTCGCATGCAAAAACATTCGCTTTGAAAGTTCTGCTGACAAGCTTGTTATCCCAGATAACCTGAGCTTTAATGCCAATTGAACAAGAACAATTTTTTCACTTCTGACTCATTGTGCACTGTTACTATAACCAGCTGCACTTGGTAGCTGTGAATGAATGAATGAACGATCCATTTCCAGTCAGAGGTCAGTCATGTGAAACGACAGTGTCAAGTTATCCACTAGTCTTTTTAATAGTTTGTATCCCTTTGGTACCAGTAAAAGTGTTAAGTTACTAGTGAAGCATGGCGTTGAATGAAGAAAATGAGTAGAGACAGGATGCATATATTTTATATGGAGAAAATTCAAGATCAAGACTGTCTGTCGAATTAAGCGAAGGTGTCGAGTTAGCCACCAGTAGAGTTAACTGAGGTTGACTGTATATTGCTGTGGAGTTCGGCGGCAAGATTTACTCTTCTGAAGCCGGTGCTTGCTTTCCCTTGCTTGTCACCTGCTTGCTATTGCCAGAGTGAAGGGGGAGGGCGTGTTCTGCCAGCACCTCATTGGCAGACACGGAGCAGTTGGGGGCATTCTCCTCGGGCGCCCTGATTGCCCGCTTGATGGTTAGTGTTGCTGTTCACTACATTTGCTGAATAAAAGAGCTATATATCTGACTGCGGTGGGACCAGTATACACAGCTGTAACTATTAGTATATTCACACTATTTTTGTTTTGAGATTTAGGAGGGAGCTGCCCTAAATCCCTTGTTTAGAAAGATAAAGGGTATTAATGGTTGAGACAGAGTAGCTGTCTACCGTGTAGGTGCGTGCTGCTGAGTGACAGGCAGGAGATCGAGACGAAGCTTCAATCTCTGAACTAATCTTCTTTGTTCAGTAATTAACATTGCTGAAAAGGTTGATCATGGCGGATAAACAGTCAAGGCACATATGGGATGGGTGGATAGGCGACAGATGTATATATTTTGGAAGACAAAAGTTATACACTTGGATTTTTACCACTGCTACTATATATATATATATATATAGGGGTCTGTGGCAAAGCGTAAGCCTTGCACAATGAAATATGTAGTTTATTGTATGTTTTTGTGTTAATTGTTACAATTGATTTAATTGTTTAGCTGCTGTGGCGCTCCGCTGGGGACGATTACCCGTCTGCGTGGAGCAGCAGCTGAAAGCAATCAGCTGTTCCAGCAGGCAGGTGGGCGTGTCTCAACAGAGCGTCAATATAAAAGCATGGCGATCGCTGTGATCGGGGCTGCTGCGAGGCCTGCCGTTTTCATGGCACCTTTTGAGTTATAGTTTGGGGTATTGTGTTTTATTTTGCACTTTTTGTACGGTTTGCTGTATTTGTCCTCTGTGCGTTACCATCGCTGGTAACGTCACATGACCGCCTTTATTTTACTTTCGTTTTATGTTTTTGTTAATAAATCCTGCGCGCCTGTGCCGGCGTTTCAACACCACCTCTGTCTCTCTGTATGCTTGAACAGCGGCTACCCACACGCGTGACTCGAGGAAGACCCTGTCACAGGGTCTATGACAATTTATCACCAACAATTCATCACAGAGGGTACATTATCATATAACAGCTGTTTAAACGCTACAGGTGAAAATGACCGGTGTGGCGCTTGTAGGTAGTTCAAAATTTTGCCTTTTCTAGTGTTAAAATAAAGGTTTGAAAAGCAAACTTGTTATTTTTGCTTTGTTTTTTTGCTTGTTTGTTTGTTAGTTGGGTGGTCACGAACTATTAACAGTTAGTACATTATGGGTTTTATTTATGTAATTTGAAAGTGAACACACACTGTATCTGTTATTTAGGATTTGTTATAGCTCTATTTGTTTTTAGCAAAGCTTTTATGACATATTGTGGCATTAATCGGTGAGTTATTGGCCGTGATGAATTGTCACTGGTGATTAATTGTTGGTGTTGAAAAGTGCATGACAAATTGACAGGATACCGAGAGGAAGATGTTGTTCAAGAGGAGCAAAAGACTACATCCCCCAAAATGAGATGGGAGAGAGCCAGGACGAGGTTCATCTGGCTCTAATTAGGAATGAATAACATCTGCCTTTGATTAGTGATCTTTGTGAACTGTTCTTTTTGGTTGTGTGTGTTAAAACAGTTTTGTTTAATTGGTAAACTGGTTATCCTTCAGATTTAAGTTCCAGAAACAGTTCAGTTAGTACTCCGTATGGGAGTTAGGTTTTGTTTTGTTATGCTTTCAGTTCTTTTATTTCTGCAATCAATAAACCGATAAAAGAACACACACAGCGCTATTTAAAACTTCAATTCTTGTGTCTGGGTCTGTGAAAAGAGGCTACAAACCTTTAAACACAAGTACAATCTTTTAAATGTTATATATACACTGAGTGTACAAAACATTAGGAACACCTACTCTTTCCATGAAATAGACTGACGTGGTGAATCCAGGTGAAAGCTATGATCCCTTATTGATGTAACCTGTTAAATCCACTTCAATCAGTGTGTATGAAGGAGAGACAGGTTAAAGAGGGATTTTTTAAGCCTTGACGCAATTGAGACATCGATTGTGTATGTGTGCCATTCAGAGGGTAAATGGGCAAGACAAACGATTTAAGTGCCTATGAACAGGGTATGGTAGTAGGTGCCAGGCATGCAAGTTTGAGTGTGTCAAGAACTGCAAAGCTGCTGGGTTTTTCATGCTCAAAAGGAGGCTGACGAATTGTGCAGAGCAACAGATGGGCTACAGTTAGTCAACTGACAGACCAGTACAATATTGCTGCCGAAAGACCTATAAAAGAATGCACAACTCGTCGTACCTTGACACTAACAGAGTTCCACTTCTTTCAGCAAAACACAAGAAACTGTGGTTGCAGTGGCTAAGGAATGAAAACACTGGACACTGGAGGATTAGAAAAACATTGCCTTGTCTGATGAATCCCGGTTCCTGCTGTTTCACGCTGATGGGAGGACTAGGGTATGGAGAAAACCACATGAGTACATGCATCCATCATGCCGCGTGTCATCATTGCAGGCTGGTGGTGGTGGTGGTGGTGTGATGGTGTGGGATGTGTTTTCATGGCACATATTGGGCCCCTTGATAAAAGTGGATTGAATGCCACAGGATATCTGAACATCACTGCCAATCAAGTGCATCCCTTCATGGCAGCAGTGTATCCATTTGCTAATGGATTTTTTCAGCAGGATAATGCCCTATGTCACAAGACTAGGATTGTCCAGGAATGGTTCCACGAACATGACAGTGAATTCAGTTCACTGCAGTGGCCTGCCCAGTCACCAGATCTCAATCCAATTGAGCATCTGTGGGATGAGATGGAACGAGCTATTCGGAGTCGAGATTCACAACCAGCCAACTTGACACAATTGTGTGAAGCACTGGAGTCAACGTGGGCCAGCATCCCTGTGGAACGCTTTTGACACCTTGTGGAGTCCATGCCCCGACGAATTGAGGCTGTTCTGAGGGCAAAAGGGGGTGCAACTCAATATTAGGAAGGTGTTCCTAATGTTTTGTACACTCAGTGTATATATATATATATATATATATATATATATATATATATATATATATATATATATATATATATCTATATCTACAGGCTAACTTCACTATAACGAACCCTTCTTATAATGAGCACCTATTTTTAATGAACCCAACAGCAAGACACGATTTCTTCAATGCAAATTAGCCCTATTAGAATGATCACATACAGGATTGACCCGGCTACGATCTCAGTACTGACTGACATTAAACTTTTTCCAGTGTCAAGTGTGTTATTCTCTCAGTGAAAACAAAGACCATGGTTGACTAATTCAAAGATAACCTATTGTAGTACGAATCATGCATGACGAATGCAATCATTGCCTCTCCGTCATCTTCACACAAACTGCAACCAGACAATTGGCGTGAGGAGCAATCTATAAAGCAATATGTATTATTTCTTTTGTACGTACAAACAAACAATTTTCTACTCACAGAGAGCTTTGCATGAAGCAATGTCTCTTTCAGTGGTGGTAAAGCTTTTTAGATATTTTCTTTTGTAGATAACAAAATTACGTAATACCTATAAAGGTCATCTCAGAAGCATCAAGATGAAGTTTTTAAATTTGCTTTGGGTTTTCGACAGAAGAAATAATAATAATAATAATAATAATAATAATAATAATAATAATAATAATAATAATAATAATATATATAACATATTCAAACGAAACACTAATACAACACAATGTTATTTTTATTTTATTTTTTTCTGCCCTGGCTGTCTTCGCGTGCCTATCTTTCACACGTTACCGCCTTGTTTCCGCCCCTTCAAAATGTCACAAATACCGGCTGGGGTTTTCATGCTGCTTTCAGCAGTTTCTCCTACTCCTGCGAAACTTCTCTCCGCCATTTCGCGAACTGGAAATGGCTAATTTTGGTTTTGCGATAATGAAAATGTGATATGGAAACTAGCTATATTATCGCATAAACACTCTTTCGCAAGAGCAATCAGGATTTGATTTGGTCCAGCCCATAGTCAGCAGTCATTACTACAGTTGTTTTGTTTTTAATCACAAAGGTCAGTGACTCTTCAAAACTTCTAAAGGATATCTACTGTATTGCGCTGTTTCAGAGAACTTTTGAATCCTCAGCAACCCACTGACCTGCCCAGTGGTGGTGACTACCTACCTACTTCTCATTAATAAACAGTGTACTTTAATTTTGTGTTTACTTATGTGGAGTCTGTGCATCATCAAAATCATCATCATCATCATCATCATCATCATCATCATCATCATCATCATAATAATAATAATAATAATAATAATAATAATAATATTAAAACAAAAAGTTGAAGGGAACAATACTTTACAAATGCATCAAATAACTGCTGTAAAAATTGATTTGCAATGTTAGTATAAAAATATATAATTGATTGGACTATTTCATTGGTCATGCTAAGCTTTGTATGTAAGATGAACTAAACCACACATACCAGGAAACAAAGTTAAGATGTAAAACAGTACACAGTGTAAATAATGGTAGAAGTAGAATAGAAGACAAGCTTACCATAAATGTTTTCTTTTCACATTTAATAATGCATTTATTTTCCAGCCACATGTACTGAACAGGTTTTTTATTTATTTTTTTGCATACTACAGCTTAATTGAAATAAGTTACATTCACATCTGCCTCTGTGCTGTCAATTTAAGTTTCAGCAGTTGTGCTACTATGTGGCACTACATTATTTGCATTACCAGCATTTGCCTACCTAGTTTGATTAAACCTTTTTTTTTTTTTTTTTTTTTTTTTAATTTGCTCATGATCGCTGTTTAACTGTAATCAGCAGCTAATGCGTTTGTTACATTAACATGACCAGCACAGTGTCATGTGGAATATTGAGTTTTTTTAAACGAAATTTGATAGCTGGTGATAAAAAGGTGGTTGCTAGTCTTATATATATGAGTTTTAGAAACGCACTGAAGTTATTATTTATTTATTTATTTTTATTGCCTCCAAATGCAGAATTCTGTGTAACATGACTCTGTGAAAGCTACTCACTGGGATTTTTTTTTTTTTTTTTGGGCCTACTACAGCAGACACACACATAATATTATTACTGGAGACTGAACATCGGCATAGCAAATAACTTGCACAGTACAGTAATCTGTGACCCCTGTTTACAGCCTACAGTGTCTATTTTCTTAAATTACTATATATATATATATATATATATATTATTACCTCATTCGCAACATGAAGCACAATGCTACAGTATAGGGAAGAGGCCCTTATCCCACAAAGCATATTGTGTGTGTGTGTGTGTGTGTCTGTGTGTATGTGTGTGTGTGTGTTTTAATGCCCACCGCTCCTTCTAGTCTTCTATCTTCAAAAAGTTGTTTTTTAATTATAATGTTGTGTATAATTTTGGTTGTGATCTAGAATTGGTGTATTATTACAGCATGCAAATAAGGTGGTTTAATTTACGGAGACCGAGTATAGAACTTGTTAATTCCTGTTGAATTATTATTATTTATTTTATACCACAAGCCCTTACCCAGTGCAACTTAACTCACAAAAAATGTCACAAAAAAATACACGTTTTAATAATCACAGAATGCCAGCATTGTGCTCAACTTTAAGTTGGAATTGTAACCGTAGGACTTAATTTTGAACAGAACAAGATATGCTTACCTCAGTATTGCAATTTGTGTTTTGAACTACGAAAACTGCCTCTGAAAAATTGTTGGATTTCAGATAAGATGAACTGTTGTTGAATGCAGTTCTGAAATGAGTGATTTTTTTCCACACAACGTTGAATTTTTTTATTTGATGTACAACCAACAGTATCTGAGATTTTGTGTGAATTTATATACTTAGCTTGTGGAAGCATGGGTATTTATTAAGGACTCTGATGCATTGTTAATCATTGAAATAGGTTTTATTTAACCCCTCAAAAAAATTCTACTGTCCCATACAACAACAGTTCAACCTTGTTTACATTGCCAACTTGTGTGTCTGTCCCCAGTCTAGACCACAACAGCAAAGCAACTTTACTTTTTAGACAAAGTCTCCCTAGCAAAAGCAACAAGGCTTATGCAATATTACAAAAATAAGCTACTGATTCTCATAAATTATACAAATAAAACATAATAAATGCGGTTCATCTATTACCATAAACAAATGTTGCTGCTATAAGTTGTTAAGCTTTATATTTCTCCTTACACCAGGATAAACAATTGATAAGTCTGTTTTTTTTTTATAATGGAATGACACGAACACCAAGCATGCCAAACTATTGTGCCGCTATAATATATATATGGACTGGAGAGGGCTATAGTGGAAAATTATTGACCCGAGTGAAGACTATTGTTACCGGCATGGGGCTATTTTCGCATATGAAAAAAAAACTAAACAACTAAACAAGAATATCTTAGTGTTGTACGTATAATGTAATATACTACGCGTGCAAAAGGTTGCCAGCATTTCTGGAGCAAAATAAGTTTTATTGGTGTGATTCGCCAAACCTTTTTTTTTTTGTAGCATGTTTTGTAATTAATTTTCTGTTAAGTCACAGAATCGTCATTCAGAAGTTTTTCATTTAGCCATTTGATCTTGTTGTTAGGAGTGGAGGTGGAGGGCGTTTCTTTGAAAAGGGGCAAGACTGACAGTGATGTGAACCAATCACATGACAGATGGTGACTAATGCCCAGTGGTGTAAGAATGTTAAGGCAATAATTCAATTTATATTTGCTCCTACAGTGAGGTTTGGACCAATCACAGGCCAGAATTTCCAACCACTGACATGAATATAAATCATCCTAGCACTAGTTATAACCAATATGTTTTAACCCTTTGAATCTACTTATTCAGCGCTTATCAGACACATCAGGTCCAGTTTATTTTACACATGCTATTTAAAACATATACCCCCCCCCCCCCCCCCCCCCCCAGCATTTAAAGGGCATTGCAATGCAAAACGACATCAGTACTGCATCTCCAGCCAAGCCCCACCCTGTGTTCGCTGTATTTTTCACATACCTCTTTATAGACGTGCATACTGATAAATCCTCTCCTGACCACTCGTTTTATCACCAAACTCCTCAATAATGCGATCCAAGTCATTATTTTATTAAAAAGCTCTTAAAATGTCCATGATATTCTTTGAGCGCTGGATGTGGAAGCAGCTACCTCTTTTGTTTATGTCCGCTTATCTCTGTCGTGCAGCTGCTAGGGCTATTGCTCACACGCACCTTTTATTTATTTATTATTTTTTTTCCAGTTTCATTTGGCTCCTATTGGTCTCACTCAGCAATTGTTTTCTCGGCTTTTTCTGGAGAAAAAACAACTAGAGACCTGTGCTGTACATCTTTTTGATGATTGGACTAGAAAGGGAAAATCATAATGTCAGACTGGTCCAACATTGGACCGCAAAGGGTTAATGAAAACAGAGGAAGTGTATCTCTTTCATTCCTGTTGGTTTGCGTCATGTGTAAAGACTTTTCCCCAACAGTAAGGCTTGGCTGCAGGAGCTAACAACTGCCACAATTAGGCCTAATGCAGGGCGTTAGGCCATGTCTGTGCCTGACAGAGTCCCTTTCGCTCAGTGGGATAAACAGCCGCTACATTATTCGATTGGAAAATGATGCTCCTATTTAGGCCCTGCTTCATCAATGCTTGTCTGGATGAAAAAAATGAAAGTGAGTCGCCTCCCCAGGGTGCACTGCTGTTGATGGGTTAGCTGTCAAATGCTCCATTGTCCAAATTACCCTGCTACCGTAGATTTCCTGCCAAGAAACAATTTACTGCAGCACTGTGCTATCAGTCTTGCAAGCCATGTTAGACTGTTTTCAGGTGCTGAAACATGCTTAGCATACAGTGGATGCAAGGGTGCTTCACACATGTTTTCTTTCTATTATTGCATTCTTCACCTTCATCCACTTCATTAACAAACCTCTATATTTTAACTGTAAGATCTATTGCAGAGAAAGACAGCCAGCACTAAGAATTATAACTGTGAAGCTAAAAACATGTCCTTCACATCAGCCTTGTGATTTAGGCAGGTATCGCAGGCAGGGAGAATAGCAGTCTGTGCTTGTTAGTTGCGCTTCACGGTACAGAGATTTTTTTTTATTTTTTTTTAACTCAGTGAAATACATAAACATATATGTCAAGTGCACCAAATTGCAAAATACAACCAGACTACAATATTGGTTGAATAGAGGGTAGACATCATGTTTTCTGGGCAAAACAACAAAATGGTCAAAGACAAACAGAATCAGGTTTGGCTAATTTGGAAATTGACTTAATAAACTTACAAATCCCATTAATGGATGTCTGTATACTTGGACAGGTTTTCATTATCATTGCTGTATAGTTCCCATCTTATTTCAATTCTTTTTTTTATTAATTTTCTGCTTCGAGACGTAAAAACAAACAAAAAAAAGACAAACTAAGATAACATATAATACAGAAACAATAAGAAAAAACAAATCATTGAAAATTACTGCATTACTGTTTGGTAGCATAATTGAAAATAAAATAAGTAAATAAATAAATTAATAAATAAATAGATTTGGGTCTCAGACTGTTGCGAGAAAATTCAGTCAACAAAAATAGGAGTTAGGGAGTGGGGGCTGTAGTTGTAAGGTATTAAAATATGAGAGAAAGGGCTGCCATGCAGTGCAGAATTTAATACAAGATCCCTTAAGAGTACATCTGATTTTTTCAAGTTTGAGGAATTGCATGATGTCTCTAATAGAGTGAACACGAGAGGGTGGGGCAGCCTGTCTCTAATTCATCAAAATAAGGTGGCGGGCCCAAAGAGATTCGAAAGCCAGGATGCTGGATTGGAATTTGGACAGAGGAAGAACATAAGAACATAAGAACATAAGAAAGTTTACAAACGAGAGGAGGCCATTCGGCCCATCTTGCTCGTTTGGTTGTTAGTAGCTTATTGATCCCAAAATCTCATCAAGCAGCTTCTTGAAGGATCCCAGGGTGTCAGCTTCAACAACATTACTGGGGAGTTGATTCCAGACCCTCACAATTCTCTGTGTAAAAAAGTGTCTCCTATTTTCTGTTCTGAATGCCCCTTTTTCTAAACTCCATTTGTGACCCCTGGTCCTTGTTTCTTTTTTCAGGCTGAAAAAGTCCCTTGGGTCGACACTGTCAATACCTTTTAGAATTTTGAATGCTTGAATTAGGTCGCCACGTAGTCTTCTTTGTTCAAGACTGAACAGATTCAATTCTTTTAGCCTGTCTGCATATGACATGCCTTTTAAGCCCGGAATAATTCTGGTCGCTCTTCTTTGCACTCTTTCTAGAGCAGCAATATCTTTTTTATAGCGAGGTGACCAGAACTGCACACAATATTCAAGATGAGGTCTTACTAGTGCATTGTACAGTTTTAACATTACTTCCCTTGATTTAAATTCAACACTTTTCACAATGTATCCGAGCATCTTGTTAGCCTTTTTTATAGCTTCCCCACATTGTCTAGATGAAGACATTTCTGAGTCAACAAAAACTCCTAGGTCTTTTTCATAGATTCCTTCTCCAATTTCAATCTCCACGTTGTGGTTTTATATCAGGTGCAACACCAAATATCAGTGGCGTGGGGTCAATAGGCAAATTAAACATTTGGGAGAAGGTCTCAAAGACAGAGTTCCAAAATGCGGCTAGCCTGGGACAGGTCTAAAACATGTGGATCAATGAGGCTGGAGCCTGCTTACATCTATCACATATAGGATCGATATTAGGATAAATGTTTGCCAATTTAGTTTTGGACATGTGGATGAGATGAGAATCCCAAAAGTCATCTGTGAAATGAAAGCCAAGGATCTGCTCCCAGGCAGTCCTTATAGTAGTTATTGAAGGACAATGTAAAGAAAAAACAGAATTGTCAATTTTAGAAATCATACCACTACATTGAGGATTAAGTAGAGAATTGATGGGGGATTCAACAGGTAAATTGGTGGAAATGAGTCACCTTACTACAGACAAAGTGTCAAATCTGCAAGTAGCGAAAGAAGGGTGTATCTGGAATATTACATTTTCGAGAAAGTTGCTCAAAAGAAGCAAAGTTATCATCATTATAGATCTTTCACAAATTTAAGACCCATACCATGCCATGCCTGGAAGGAAACATCATTCAAAGAGGGTGCAAAATTATGATTCAATTCAATTGAGATTGAAAACCAAAATTCTGTCTAAACTGGGCCCAAATCTTAAGGGATTAATGTTGTACAGTAGGATTAGCACTAAACTGTGTGAAGGATGCAGGCTGACAGGAGGCAACTTCAATCAGTAGCCAGGCAGGCCCTGTATGCTGTAGATGATGGTGGAGCGAGTATGTGATACAACAAATATTACCTGACCAATAACAAAATAGAAAGTTGGGCAAGGCCAATCCTCCCAACCGTTTAGGCTTTTGAAGGAAGGACCTGCGAATGTGTTGGTTTGTCTTATTCCATGTGTATCCAGCATCTTGAAAAAAGATGTAGGAATACACTAGAAAAGATATAAGATATAATTTAGGTAGCAAATTCATTTTAACTCAATTAATGTGGCCAGCAAGTGAGAGAGGCAAATTGGACCAGCGGGTAAAATCTTGTTTAATATGTTCCAGGAAGGGGGTGAAATTAGATTTAACCCTTTGTGTAACCCTATAAAATTTTGCCTTTCCATCAAAAAGACATCAAGCACAGGTCTCTAGTAGTTTTTTTCTCCGGAAAAATTAGAGAAAACCTTTCAATGGCCAAGTGAGACTGATTGGAGCAGAGAGAAGCCAAAAAATGGGGGGATGTCTGAGCAGTACACATAGCCCCTGCAACACAGAGATAACACAGATACAAACAAAGAAGATAGCTGTTTTCGCATCCAGCACTCAAAGAATATCACAACTATGAAGAGGTATGTGAAAAGTACAGCGAACAAGGGATGGGGCTTGGCTGGAGATGCAGTGCCTTTAAACCTGTTTTACTCTGAAAACATTTTTAAAACGCGCGTGTAAAATAAACAGCACATGTGAAAATAAATTGGACCTGACGTGCCTGACAAGCGCTGAATAAATGGACCGCTAAGGGTTAAAGAGATCTACATAGGACCTTGTTATAGGAATTCGTACATATGTAAATTTATCATAAGTAATTTTGAAAGGAAGATCAGCAAACTGACAATGTGTTGCAGCAGGATTGATCGGAAATAGTTTACTTTTACGTAGGTTGAGTTTGTATCCAGAAAATTTACCAAATTGGTCCAGGGTAGACAGAACATGAGGAAGGGATGTAGAAGGGTCAGATAAATAAAGCAGGAAATAATCAGCATACAAACATACCTTTTGCTCCAATCCTCCATGAACCACCCACTAACATACTGATTACTGCGAACGGAAGCAGCAAGAGGCTCAGTTGCAATATAGTTCCCATCTTAACTCACACCTGTTTATATTCTCTGCTATTGCGTAAGTTTACTTTCTCTCCCCCTCCCCTTTATTATTATTCTAACAGTGACAGTGACCAAAGCTAACAATTTTCTGGCTGGTTCGGCAGGATTACTAAGTGGGACCTCAAAGGCTAGGCTCAGGTCATGGTAGAAATGGGTCCTACCCTGGGGAAGTTTAATTTTCCATCCTTCGTCACCCGAGGCAGCTTTATCTCATGTGCTTGATGTACTCTCTCCATTTACTTGACATAAACCAGGTAATTTATGTAGAAAGGTATGCTAATATTCTTCAGTACAAAATAGCTTCATGTCTCCCAGCCCACTTCTTCCCATGATGTATGCCCTGATTCTCAGTTGGAAAAATGAAAGGTCGGTCTCTTTTGCGGTAAAATGAATACTACCATATTTCTATTATAGGAGGAGAATGAAATGTGAGCCACTAAGTGTACCATTTTACCATTGCATCTAAAATACAAGGAACACGTGGATTTGAACCCAACAGATAAAAAAAAGAATCAATGTAACCGTATTCAGGAATGAATAAAAATATGTAAATCTTAGACAACAAATCAATTGTGTTCAATTGTATTTCCCTTTAGGTTCTGTATATTACTTTGATATGTGACAGGTACTGTAAATCTTTCAACTGAAATACCTTTCAATATGTCTCTATATCTTTATAAGATAAAATAAAATAGTAAAATACAGATTTTGCAAACTCCTTTGGAAATGTAACCCTGTACTACAATATTTAAAAATCCCTATCTTTCCTATCTTAAGACTGGAACTTTTCCTGTTGTGTCTCATTCTATATGTTGCCAGCAAGCGCATAACAATTGGCAGGCACATATAAATGTAGAAACAAGGTCAGATAGAATTTATAATGTTAGGAATGTAAGGAAAAAAAACAAGGCCAAGTACCTGGCCTTCCCGACACAGTCCAGGGTGGTTGTGAATTGATCTTTTGCCACTTAAATGTTTATTGCAATTTTTACATTTGGTCAGTTCTGCACCTTATTCAGCGGGAACTCATATTACATTGCGAGTATATGTTAGCTGCTTTTCAATGACTAATGCAAACAATAATAATAAAAAAAAAAACATTGCAACCCTGCCCTAGGGATGTCCTGTGTCTGCTGGTTTAGCAAAGTTAAATGTGCTTATAAAATGTTATAGCTAACTTGAACTCTGCCACTGTTTAAGAACGGAAAACAATTAAAAAGGTCTAACTAAGCAAATTATCAGTTCAATTAAGGGACTAGCTAAGTAACTGAGAGCTCAATTAGAATGAAAACCAGCAGACACAGGGGGTTCCCAGGACAAGGGCTGGGAACCAGTGCACTACGGCATTCTGTTTTATTACCACTACTAAACAAATTTCACATAAAACTTGACTTTGAATGATATCATGTATTTTGTTTTGTTTCAGTTAAGACCCACAACACTGGAATATGACAGGATATTTCCTAAAACAAATATTTACGTTTTCACAATGACATGTTATATTTACAATGTAATTGTAAATAGAGCATGTATTTAAACATCATTCTAAAGCACATTCTCAATTTGTACAATTTGTAAGAGTTGACAGTTACTGTGGGTCCTAGTTTAAAATTAGCTAAAGGGCACACTGCCATTCTGGTCTGGAAAATGAATGGTGGCATGAAGCCCAGAAGAAATACTGCTTACTTTCCAAAACATTTCCCTCATCTCTTCATCAAGACCTGAGCCAGCTAATAACTGTGTATGTGGATCAAATGTAACACATACTATATGTCTGTCTTTAAGCTACCACCTTCTGAAAAAGAAAAACTATGTAGTGAAAATGGCAATATTTAAAAAATAACAAAAAGACCATAGATTTGCCAGTGGTTTGGACCAGGGGAATAACTATATATATATGTATATAATTTATTTTTTCAGTCATTACCAAAGTAGATTGACCTGAATTGAGTGAAAGGACAAAGCAGGACAAGTAACTTCAATCCTGGCTTCACAAGCTACATCAGGGGTATACGGCCCGCGAGGCAATTTTTGGTGGCCCACCCATGAGTTTCTAAAATTGCATTGATGTACTGTATCGTTTTGGAATTCTTCTTTAAAACAACCCACATTTAATTTAACAAGCATACTCAACATGTGCAATGTGCAATGTGAGTGACATTCATTAAGCCAATCACAGCTCACAGAAGTAGTAAAATCGCCAATCAAATGGCGCAAAGGATCTGTTTCCTCTCATACACGTTTAACGGCACAGCACACATAATTTTGATTTGGCTGGGGAAAAGAAGGCATGTTTAAACTATTGATTTTAATCTGTGTAAAATTTAAAATCAGTTGCTGTCACACGGCTGGTTGAGTGGTGACGTCAGCCCCGGAACAGTAAAACACAGGACAGAGAAGTTTGGTGAAGCTGAGCGCTTGCTTGCGCTCAGCATTTAATAAATGAACAAACAGAAAATAAAGATGCTGAACAAAACAGAACACGGCACTTAAGTAAAAGTAAATAGACAAAACGAACAGACACTAACAAACAGGGACGAGCACTAAACAAACAAGCACCGTGCTGGGCCTCCGACGTAGCAATTGCTTCCTTTTTCTCTCCGTCTCTCTCCCGTTCTTTCGCCCTGAACACACAACCCCCAGTGAGTGAAAACATGCTGTTTTTATGCAGCTGTACCGAGACTCGATTGCTAATCAATCACTCAGTTGGAGTCTTGGTACAACTGCACATGAAGTGCAATTCCCCGTGCTCACATATTATTACATTTTACCTGCACGTGAAGTGTTCTGCAATCCTCGTGCCTAAATACAAATTACACTTTATAACATTCATGCTCTATAACCCATATTTATATCCTGTGTATTTTATACATAAACACCAACACTAACACACTACATACAACATAAAACACTAATAAACATAAAGGTGTGGAACACTCCGTCACAGTTGCCAAAAAGTAATTGGAGATGTCATGGAAGGGAAAGGTGGAGGCGGAATACAGAAGATTCCAAAATGGTTGGACAGATGATAATTTTTTCACTGAATTTGATGGCACGGCAATATGTCTGATTTGTAGTGCAGCGGTTGCAGTTCTGAAAGATTATAGCATACAACAGCACTATGACACGCTTCACAAAGCAAAGTATTCTGGAAAGAAGCTGTGGAGTCTCAATGAAATGTTTTTTCTGAAAATGAGAAGAACACATGCATGTGCTGTGGAGGCTTGTTTTATTGTTAGCAAAGAGATTGCATGTGCTGCTAAACCTTTTTCAGGTGGGGAATTTGTTAAATGGTGCATGCTTAAAATAGCCGATGTAGTATGCCCTGAAAAAACAGAAACATTTTCTAATGTCAGTCTGTCTCATAACACAGTTGATGAGCAAATTACTGAAATGGCAGGTAATTTTTAATAACAGCTTAAAGAAAAAGCCAGTGAGTTTTGTGAATTTCAGTCAGCTTGGATAGGAGCACATATGTCATTGACACAGCACAACTTGCCATTTTTGTAAGAGGAATAACCCAGGACTTAAAGTTACTGAAGAGCTTCTAAGTTGATCAAGCATGAACAACACAACCACAGGAAAGGACATTTTACCCAAACTTCAAGAAGCCATGGAAAGTGCAGCATTTCCTTGCAAGAAACTAACTGGGATAACAACAGATGGTGCACCGTCTATGACTGTGCAAAAGAGTAGACTGGCTGGCACAAATACTGGAAAAAAAGAATGCTAGAAAAAATTGAATAAATAAATGCAGAAGTACCAATTTTCCTACACTGCATTCTGCAGGCATTATGTGGAAAAGTTGCAGAATTAGAATACGTAATGAGCATTGCTATCAAGTGTGTGAATTTCACCCGCAGCAGGGGTATGCAACATCAACAGTTTTGTGCCTTATTAAGTGAGTTGGAATTGCAGTATGGTGAGTTATTGTATTTTACCCATGTATGATGGCTGAGTTGTTGGGCGTGCTGAAGCAGTTCTTCCACTTGCATCAAATAATAAACAAATTCATGTTGGAATGAGGAAAACGTCTTGTGTAGCTCAGTAATCCCCAATGGCTACTGATCTTGCATTTCATGTTGACCTCACCGACTAAATGAACATTTTAAAGGACAAATGCAGGTTGTGACACTAATGAATGAAGCGGTGAGAGCTTTCAAAGCAAAGCTGAATTTGTGGCAGCAACATGTACCAAACTGAAATCTTCATTGCATGCCGAGTGATTCAAGAGTTACACAAAGGTTAATATAATGATGAAGACTACAAGAGCTGCAGTGAAAAACTAGGAAACCTGATAATATAATTTGATTGTCAATTTCAAGACTTACAGTCTCATCAAAACATCTTTCAGTTCTTTGCAAACCCATTCACCTGTAATGTGACAACAGCCCCGCCATATCAAATGGAGCCAGTGGTCCAGATAAGCTGTGTATTTGCTGTTTTTACACATTAAAGAATCCGATGTACACACTAACTTTAATGCATAAAGCAAAGCAATTTTAGGCAAAGCAATTTTGCTGCACAGCTTGTCTGCCTCCCCTTCCGCTTCCCCTAAAACTTCCACTAACAACTACATCTCCCAGAATACAATGTGTTCAATTAATAGGGAACTGTACACAACAAAAACCAACCCAACAAACATTATCCAATCTCTGACTAGCCCTGTTGTCTTTGCAGCCAATCACAGTAAGAATAAGAAAGATTTGAAGATACACAGGTTGAAGCTTAACCCATTGCGGTCCAATGTTGGACCAGGTCCGACATTACAATTTTCCATTGGCAGTCCAATGTTGGACCCTGTCCGACACCATCAAAAAGACATAAAGCACATGTCTCTAGTCGTTTTTTCTCCGGAAAAAGCCAAGAAAACCTTTCAATGGCTGAGTGAGACCGATAGGAGCTGAATGAAGCTGAAAAAAAGGACGTATCTGATAGCCCCATCCACTACAGAGATAACACAGACATAACAAAGGAGGTAGCTGCTTCTGTATCCAGCGCTCAAAGAATATCACTTGCAGAGTTTTTTGCAGAGCTTTTTGAGATGTTATAGTAAAAAAATAATTACATTATTGAGGAGTTTGGTGATAAAACGAGTGATCAGGAGAGGATTTATCAGTATGCATGTCTATAAAGAGGTATGTGAAAATACAGCAATCCAGGGGTGGGGCTTGGCTGGAGATGCAGTACTGAGTGTACTTTTGCGATTCAGTGCCTTTTAAACCTGTTTTACTCTGAAAAAAAAATATTTTAAACAGCATGTGTAAAATAAATAGCGTGTGTGAAAATAAACTGGACCCGACGTGCCTGACAAGTGCTGCATAAATCGACCGCTAAGAGTTAAACACCCCAGTCCAGCTACAAATCCAACTGGAACCAACGTCAGAGGCAACCACTAAAAAAAAAAGTGTATATAATATGAAACAAACTGTTGTATAACTTATTAATGCATTTCCTTATTTTATTTATCTGTACAGGTTTCTATTAGGGGTTTTAATCTTGATGTTTTCTTTTAATCGATTAACCACCACATCTGTCCGATTAATTAATTGATTAATCACACCCGTTTGCTACAAAATGCAATTGTAGTGAAAGACAGCTAAAAGTAACACTTAGTATTAATGCTATTTTCTGCAATCATTTATTAATGACACCTAATATTTTACAGTCAACTTTAATTTAACAATTTGACAATAAATGAAAATGTTTACTTGCATGTAATCTGAAGTTAGCCGAAGCAAGTCTTTTAATATAATTCAGAAAATACTGTGCCATGCACTACTGTAAATTAGCAGCGGTACTGCAACCAATACTGTGTTGGATATGTTGGGCCGTTTATCATATAAATTTTAAACTAACAGGTAATTTATTGAATTGAGTGTTATTTTATTTTAGATTGCTGAATATGCCATAATTAAGACTTAGGCTTGAATGTACTGACATGGTACAGACTTCAACTAATAGAATACATTACTTAAAAGAAAAATCAACTTCCTTGCGACTCAGTTGATAAGATAAACTCAGTACTGTGGTAAAAGGAAAGCCCCAAATAGCAAATCTTTCAAGTTGTAGTCTTTTTATTCTTCCTTCTGAGCCAGTGGTTCCCAAAGCTTTTTTTTCTGCGCCTCCCTTCAGGCACATTTTTTGTATTGAAGTTTGTATTGAAGTTTTAACATGTTCACTTGGTTTAAGAATTTAATGTTAAAATAGAAGTAAAGTAATTCATTTTCAGAATCAGTGTGATACCTCGAAAAAATGCATTGAGTCATAAAGAAGCTTGTAGACCACACACGCGTGGTTGTCAGGAGTTCAAAGTAACACTGCAGTTAAGATAGAAGGCACTTTTTCTCCAATGAAAAAAAATCAGCATTTAAAAAAAAAAAACGCAATTAAATGGGTAAAATTGAGTAGTATTGTTTTCGGCATCTTTAAACAGCTTGTTGAGTAGTAGAAACACACTTAAGTAAACTGCAGCTACGTTTCAGCATGACTGTGATGTGAATGTGTCTCGTTCACCAGAAGCAGTTTTATTGAACAAGCATGCTTACTAAATTTTAAGTACAATTGCCTGTGTTGATGATTATATATGATAAGTGTATTGATTTGGTTATCAAACAAACAAAAAAAGCCTTGCATGTTTTTTGCAAATGTAAAAATACAAATTCTCCGACATCATAGAAAATCTGTGATTTTCCATGTTATTCCACAGCAAACGGATTCCTAGGATCCCTGATCATGACTTAAAGGTAATGTTGGATTTTAATACCCTGAAAATACATGTACTCTCTCAGTGTTAACATTAGAGGGTAAGTTACTTCCAAACCCAAAACCTTATCTGGCGCTGATCGCTTTTCAGTGCAAACAGCATCTCGAGAATAAATTCAACAAAGATTTCTACCAGTATGTTCTAGTCAACAAGTTTAAAATTATCCAAAAAATTTTTGCAAAACCCTGGGTTTATTAGAAGAATTACATTTGCGAACAGCTCTTCTCAACAATGACCATTAAAAATCAAAATACAGATAAAGGCTAAAGGATGAACACTTTGCTGCTGTGTTGTGAGTGGCCACAGCTAATGATATACAGCTAGATATCAAGATACTGGTGCGAGAAAAGACGTGCCAAGTGTTCGGATAGAAGTGATAAAAAGGATCATACTGGTACTGTTCACTAAATTGAATTTTCACAGCCTGCCAATATCTTTTTTTTTTTTTGTACTGTTTGAGATTTTCATTGCAAGTAAAATACTCTTCTATTTCCTCCATTATATTTAATGGTTTTTTAACTGAAAAATGGGAAATAAATACCAGAAAAACACTGAACATTGTTATTAATTCACATTGATCACTCCTTTCCCATTTAAAACTACAAAAACAAAGAAAAAACCTTTCCATGTAGTTGGGCATTGTCCCTTCTTCCTGACTCGTATCTGTCATTGATTCGTTCTGAATACTTTATACCCACTCAACTGTTGAAAAATGTTACGCTTGCAAGATTTAAAACAAGATTCCAATTACAGAAGAAAGGTTTTTCGCAGGATTTAACGCTACATTATAGTTAGACAGTGAACATTTTAAAAAGAATTGCATATTGTGACCATAAGGATTTCGTTGTGGAAGACAGCAAAGGAAAGAAGGTACAACTAAGTGTACAAGTACTGTCGAGTTACTACTATTGACAGAAAAAAATGCCCAAGCATTTTGGAAGGGAACCAAACACAATAGCTTCATACAGTATATAAAAAGCGAAAGCCCAGAAAAAAAAAGGTCATAAAAAATATTTGTATATACATTTAAGTCATTGCTCTACATGCAGTAAACCAGATATTAGACAAAAAAAAAAACTTTAATTTAACCCCCAAATAGTTTTTACCTAATAATTTGCACACCTAGGCTGTCAATTCATTCCTACTTGATTCTAAAACAGTGTGCTTGTTTAAAGAAAATGTAACCATCTAAATGATGGCATTGTCAAGAGTCCCTCCTGTGCCTACCAAAATAACTTGTGAGAATGTAATACTCTACATAACCATACAGAGCAGTTCTGGTGCCACCACCATAACCTTGAGAAATGCCATCGGGGACCTTAGCTATAGGGGTGGCTATGAATCCAACTGACAAGGGGCATACAGCCAAGAAGGGTCACAAGAATTATTGTATCCAACAGTACTTCTCAGTGGGGAGCTTTATGATTGCTGAACTAGAAACCCACTATATCAAATTATTCTAGTTATTAAAGGAAATAGCAAAAACAACATTCCAGTTCTTATAACCTACTATTTATTACCTTCACATAAAAATGTCTCAGTTTATGTTTTTTTATTATGCTATTAATGTAACATTTATAGGAAAACACTACTGGGTGTATCACTGTAATATGATCCCAAATTAAAGAGGTACAAATTAATAAATAAAAAAGTAACATCCTGAAACTGGAGAAATATGGAGTTGAGGAATGTGTAGGTGTCAACATTTGGTAGGTAACAAAATATTTTTATTGCTATAGTTTTGTTTATATAGGCAAGAAAGATACACAATGGCATTACTGTCTGTAGAGATACTATAAAAGACTTCCACAACACATCAACCAAGATAATCAATTGTAGCACTTGGGAAATCAGCAAAGCCACACACGATAGAAATTAAATCTCTCTATCAGTAGTAATTAGTGATTTAAGTATTAACTTAAATGACTAATTAACTATTTTGATCAAATAAGAGGTGCAATTTTAACCCTTAATGACCAGATAATAATACAATGCAAAATACATTTAGTGATGCTGACTGTTAAGCTTCCCATAGAGACTTTTTCTTCCCACACATTGGATCGTTTTCCCTGGGATGCTTTCCCATTGCAAGAAGATACAAGAAATGTAATTCATGCATAAATAATTAACTGTGCCAACGGCATGAATCAATCCATACCCATCATCAGAACACCACAGTTAATGGTTTTGGGGTTCAACAAGATGTGAAATGCCCAACTTGTTGGTTCTACTGTAAAAATATGATCAGGAAAGTTTAAGTTTTTACATTTAGTCAAGATAGCAAAGCTACTTCATAACCTAGAATTTAGGTTACCCCATTGCAGTACTGTTACAACCCCTTTTATTTACTATATATTTAAGCTAGAATATAGGCAAGTATTACAATCCCACACAAACACACTGCTTTTTATCTGTTCAACTGATTTATAAAATACAGGTTTCCTTGTCAGTGTAAACACAGAGGGCACAACAGTATTCTGTCAAAGAAGCAGAAAAAGTCCTGACCAAAGCAGTTTTTCATTCTCTTCAGAGGCTTATTAAACAACCCGTTGACTCTATTTCCCCAACATTTCACTCATTATGAATTTCCTTTGAGTGATATAGCTGGCTTGTTCTCAAACAAACGAACAGAAAAAGAAAAAGAACACAAGCAACTAAGCCCTGTTGGATTCTCCAGCAACACCCAGAGATGCATATAAATTGAACAAAGATGCATGCTGCCATCACATGGAGTTTGAGAGAGCCTGGGGGCAACTGACAGTAGTTAAGACAAATGAAACAAAACATGAAAACAGGGCTGACGAAATAACAGTCGACATCCTCGTTACACTACTAACGCAAATCAAAAGAGAAAATAAAAGAGAAAAAGAGCAATAAAGACAATGTTTCATTGTGTTACTTTGTAGCTTAGAGGATAAGCAGCATTCACT
Organism: Polyodon spathula; assembly: GCF_017654505.1. NCBI lineage: Eukaryota > Metazoa > Chordata > Actinopteri > Acipenseriformes > Polyodontidae > Polyodon > Polyodon spathula. The sequence continues at coordinate 50,965,194 of NC_054534.1, read as the reverse complement.
ACAATGGACTGAATATACTGATCTTCAATAAAAGTATACATCTGTGGCTCAATGAATCCCCAGTTTGGGACATTGGTTGTACAGTTGTTTTGGATTCATATTTTCCATATAGGCCTATGTATACACCATTCAGCACAATTTCTGCTTGAGTAAGACCCTTCAAATTACTTACCAAGCTGTTCCTTATTGAGGTAATCAAAAAATGTAAATGTTTGCCTGACTTTAGGTATGCCATATAAATGTGGCAGTAATATGAGGTTGGAGGTGGAGATAATCAGGATGATAACTATAGGAGACCTTATTTCCACCAGAGACTTACAGTGCCCCCTGAAAGTATTGGGACAGCGAGGTCTAACCTGTTATTTTTGCTTTACACTCAATCAATTTGTATTTGTGATCATGAGATTAATATGAATATTAAGTATAGTAATATATATCTTTGGGTAATTCCATGCATACATTTGATCATATTAGAACAAAAACATACCTTGTGTTCAACCCAAGTGACCATAAGTAGTGGGACACATTCACTTTAGTAACTTTGAGGGTGTAAAAGTCAGCATTTGGTTGGATATCCTTTTGAGGCAATAATTGCATGAAGTCTGTGACCCATTGAGCTCACCAAACTCTTTGTGTAATCATTTGTGTAATCATTTGCCAAGCCTTTGCTGCATCCATTTTGAGTTATTAGCTATTCTTGGGGTGTAGCGGTTTCTTCAGCATGTAAAATTCATGCTCAGTTGAATTCAAATCTGGAGACTGACTTGGCCAGTCTGAGATTTTCCATTATTTTTCTCCTGATGAACTCCTTGGTTGCACTGGCTGTATATTTTGGTGAAGTGCCTCCCAATAAGTATGGAAGCATTGTCTTCTACATGGGCGGGCAAAATGTTTCTGTAAACTTGAGAATTCATTATGCTGCTGCCATCAGCAATAAAGACCAGTGAGCCAGTTCCAAAGGCGGCCATTACATTACCTCCACCATGCTTCACAGATGAGGTGGTGTTCTTTTGAGCATCTGCAGTTCCTTTCTTTCTCCACACTTTAACATTCCTTTGGTAAAGGTTTATCTTGGTCTCATCTGTCCTAAAACTTTTTTTCCAAAACTCTCCTGGCTCATCTTTGTACTTCCAAGTAAATTCTAATCTGGCTTTTCTGTTCTTGGTGCTGATGAGAGGTTTACATCTTGCGTTGCAGCCTTTGTACTTCTGCTGTCTCAGTCTTCTGTGAACTGTGGATTTTGATACCTTCACCCCTGCACTCTGGATGTTGTTGGTGATTTCACTGACAGTTGTTTTGGGGTTTTCCTTGTCAGCTCTGATTATTTTTCTGTCATCAACTGCAGATGCTGTTCTTGGCCGACCTGGTCTTCGCTGATAGGTAATTATACCTGTGGTTTCTTTCTTTTTCAGGATATTCCAAATTGTTGATTTTGGTATGCCCAATTTCTGTGCTATGGTTCTGATTGAGTTTTTCTTTTCTTTCAGTTTCAAAATTGCCTGCTTTTCTTTAACAGAAAGTTCTTTGGTTTTCATATTGATTTTCAACTACAGACTCCAAACACTGATGTCAAAGTGAGACAGGTTGATAGGATGTTCACAGCTCTTTTATGAGGGCCTAATTACCCAACAAGAGACACCTGTCAGCCAACTGTCCCAATACCTTTGCTCCTTCAAAATAGCACTTCAAATTCAAAATAACATTAACACTTCAACACTATCAATTTGTTTAATTGACCCAAAAGGGTAGAACTGAATTGATTTTATTAAAAATAAAACACTTAGGAGTTGTACTTATCAGTTTTTTTCTTTTTTTTTCAGGAGAAATGATTATTATTAGAGTTCATAGTGAAAATCCCAGTTTAGACTTCACTGTCCCAATACTTTTGGAAGGCAGTGTAATTATAATAGATATAGTGGGAGCCACGTATTCTGACCACAGTGATGCAAAATCTTCTGGTAGGATTTCTAACACAATTAAGGTCTGTGTGATGTGCAATCTGTTTAACCACCCAGTATGTGTTTTGCACGATAGAGGGCGCTACGTGGCTAATCACTGAAATTTCGAGAATTATAACAGGCTATCTTTGCGTGGAGACAGCAGGAAGCTTGTGTTTATCACTGATATCTGTAAAAATGTATTTTAAAATACTGCCATTCAAACTAAACATGCGAAAAATATATATGAATGTCATCAGAAAGGTTTGATGAAAGTTCACTGTGGACAAAAACTAAATAAAATAAAACTGGATGTATTTTTTCCACATGCTACTTGGAAAGGGCTATTTTTATTTGCTCCTTAAAAAAAAAAAAAAAAACATTGAAAAAAGACTTCAAGTCGAAATGTTTGGCATTACAGGAAGATTCAAAGGCAGTTTGACATTTCATTTATCTTTAAAGCTTTATTTTCAGAAGTGATTAAAAATAATTACAAATTGGAAAAGGACTTGCCACGAAATGTCCCTACACCACCATGGAGAAAGAGTAAAGCATTTACATTACACACAAATGAGATATTCATTTATACAAACTACAAGTTTATACATTTAACATAAGTAAGTAAAATGTAACTAGTATTCACATTTATATTTAGCAACCATGGATATAAAATTAAGACCTAACAGGCATGAAAGTATGTTTTCATGGACTGATCATACACAGAAAAAGTTCAGTTCAGGGTTGAATTCTAGTATGCAATTAATAGTGAATTTGAGAGGCAGAAGAGGTTGAGCCACTTTATTTCACACAAAGTTTTGAATTTGCAAGTAATGAAAAAAGTGTGCTTGTGGTAGAGGTTACCTTTTAGGGAAAGCTGGTGAAATGATGCAAAATGATTTGCAATGTATAGATCTTTAAGTGACTCAATACCCCCTCTGTACCATATACTAAAAGCAGAGTCTATCACCGAGGGTGGGAAAAGATGGTTTACATCGACGGGGACAGACATGGACTGCAGACCAAACTGCTGCGTAAACTGAGCCCAAATCTAGAGGCAAAAACAGACGAGTGGGTTAACACTAAACTGAGAGGTAGAGAAGGGAAGGGAGGAGAATAGCAGGGTGGGTAGTGAAGCGGACTGACAAGAAGTGACCTCCATGACCATCCACGCAGGCCCGTCTAGCTGGGGGTAAGATCGTGACCAATACAATAGATTTCCAATGTTAGCCATCCAATAGTAAAATTGAAAGTTAGGTAGAGCCATACCCCCATTTGGTTTTATTCTTTGGGGAAATTAACTGTAGATAAACAAATAAACCATTTAATCTAGGGTGCTGAAAAACTTTTTGGTAATAAAAACAGGCATATATTGAAAAAGGTAGAATAACTTTTATTAGGCACTATGCTTATGCACAGGTAGACAACAGTATATTTAAACCTATTACATTTATTTTAGATCTTTTGTTTGTATATTGTAAATGCAGTGTAAATATTGTAAATAGTGTTGTGTAAAATGTATTGTAATTCATTATTGTAATTAATTAAAGAAGTACCTACTGCTCCTAGTAGAGCCTGCCTGCTGTGTGTGAGTACCAGGTGTTGAATCCTAATCAGCAGGGCAGTGTGTTCCAGCCGGGCGTCAGGTATAAAAAGGTTTCATTTATTCATCTGAGGGCTGCTGCAAAGCCAATGCCAATGGACTGAATATCGTCCACTGTAATCGGACAAAGGGACCTAAAGACCTTGCTGTAATATTCTGATCGCCATGATCAGAACGTAAAGAAGCTGAAATTCACCGACTGCTGTGTGTGTGAACCAGGGTTGGATATCGAAGAGTAAGCAAGTCGAAAGTGCCGACAGCAGGGCGAGTAGCCAGAGTCAGGTTTGTTTATTATTGAACATTGAAGATTAGTTCAGGGATTGCAGATCCCACCAAATATAGAGAGTGAGATGAATAAGCGAGATCTCCATTTATTAGGAGTAGAGCACGTCGGTTTCACTGCGCCTTTTATTTTATAGTTTTTGTACACTGTGTTGTACGTACTCCGTGTGCTGCCATTGCTGGTAGTGTCACATGAGCTGTTCTGTCTGTGTTGATGTAAATAAAACTTGTTGGCCTGCGGGGTGTATCAAACTGAACCTCTGTCATGATCCACTGCCTGTCACTCAGCAGTGAAACAAGCACCCATATGTCTACCCTGCTACAGTCACATACATTTGTTAACTGTAATTTTGACAGCAACCAAACCATCCAAATAAACCCCATTTTCATTAATACTGAATGTTCTGGCTTGAGTTTATAACTGGCTTTTTATTTTAAACTGTATATTTTCAGATGACATGCAATTGTACATCAATTTAGGTTACATGTAAACCATGTTTGAATGTTAATAAAAAACAATAACATAATTTATCACTATTACATGACGACGGACAGTTTTATTTTATTCTTCTGCAAATACACTCTGGAACGTCTTGCAATGCATTAGGAACACAGGTGACCTGGGCAGAAGCCAAGAATGATTAAAACGCATTGTCTTGAAGGCCACAGTGGCCCCTGCTGTTATTTTAATGAATTTTTCCATTTTCTTCTGCCACGTTGTGTCAGAAATAACAAAGAGCTGCTGAATCAAAGTTTTTCGCAATTGCTGTCGCGTCAGGGGGCATGGTGTAATCTGCGGTGTGGAGGTAGGAACATGCTGTTCCAACTGTATGTGTCTCAAGGCACCTGTTATGCACTACATCTGTTCAGAAAAACAAGTGCCCCCGATACAATAGGATTATCTACACCCATTTGTGGCATTTCAGTATGTCAGCAAAAAAAGAAAGAAAACTTTATAGCCTTTCCCTGTGCACCACACTTCTGGGACACCCAACAGCAGAGTCCTCTGGCTCATTAAAGCACATTTCTTGCTTAAAGCAAAATATTTCTACTGCCTTTCCTATAAAAAGCACCTCAAAGTACTGTACAATACAAGGCAAAGAACATCACAATAAAATACATTTTGTGTCACATACACAAAATGCCAACAATTAGACCACTAAATTAAAACAGTGTAATAAAGAATATTTTAAATACAGCAATTAAAGAGAAAAAAAATGGTTTTAATTCTACAAAAAATAGTTTGTATAAAACAAAATTTAAAATTTAAAAAAAGGACAAAAAGAAAATCACTTTGTAAAATAGGAACACTAAGCTATAAAAGCTATTTTATACAAATATGTTTTCAAGTTCCCAATTACCTGTTGGGCTGTGTATGCCACATGGCTTATGCAAATTGATCCAGCTGATCAGTGCAGCTTCAAATACTACTGTAGCATTCAAAATCCAAATGTTTGACTTTCTCTATGAAGTCCAAGATCATTGATAATAAATTGCAATGACAATCTGAAACATGCTTTTTAAGCTTCACTCAGCAAGGGTAATCACAGTACATGGTTAACATGCTCACTAGCTATGTTTCCATCAACAAGACAAACACATTTCTAGCAAACTTTCAAAATTTCGCACAAAAATGTACGTAAATCTTATCATACAAAAACAGGTTTCCATCAACTGGATTCTAGTGAACAAACAGCTGTATGTAATGATGTAGCTGTATGTAACAAAATAAAAACGTTTGCTGAATTTCCATTCACCTTTTTCTAATCGCTCACTAGACTGCCGTATAAACCAAATAATCTACCTCGGTGAACATCATGACTACATAATGTGTAGCTAACCAACGTGTCTTTACTCTACGTCTGAAAAAGGACCAAGAAGAAACAACATATTTTAAAGAATGAACTGAACTTGGGCAAATGTTAATTTATATACAGTGCCTATAGAAAGTACACCCCCTTTCAAAATGTTCACCTTTTGTTGCCTTTAGCCTGGAATTAAAATGCATTAAAAAAAGAAATTCATTTATCTACACATCCTACCCCACACCTTCCAAGTGAAAAAATATTCTAGAAATTTGTAGAAAATTAATAAAAAATAAAAACTGAAATAGTTTGGTTGGATAAGTGTCCATCCCTTTGTAATAGCAATTCTAAATTTGCTCAGGTATAACCAATCGCCTTCAAAATCACACACCAAGTGGCCTCCACCTGTGTTAAATTGTAGTGATTCATATGATTTCAGAATAAATTCAGCAGTTCCTGTAGGTTCCCTCTGATGGGTAGTGTATTTCAAAGCAAAGACTCAATCATGAGCACCAAGGCGCTGTCAAAAGAACTCCAGGACAAAGTTGTTGAAAGGCACGGATCAGGGGATGGGTATAAAAAACTATAAAGGCCTTGAATATCCCTTGGAGCACAGTCAAGACGATTATTAAGAAGTGGAAGGTGTCTGGCACCACCAAGACCTTGCCTAGATCAGGCACCCCTCAAAACTGGATGACTGAGCAAGAAGGAGACTGATCAAAGAGGCTACCAAGAGGCCATTGGTAACTTTGCAAGAGCTATAGGCTTTTATGGCCAAGACTTGTCAAAGTGTGCATGTGACAACAATATCCCAAGCATTCCACAAATCTGGCCTGTATGGTAAGGTGGCAAGTAGGAAGCCATTACTTGAGAAAGCCCACCTTGAATCCCGTTTGAAGTATGCAAAAAAACACTCAGGAGATTCTGAAGCCATGCGGCAAAAAGTTTTGTGGTCTGACGAAACTTAAATGGAACTTTTTGGCCTAAATGCAAAGTGTTATGTTTGGCACATCACCCAAAGAGCAACATCACAACTGTGAAGCATGGTGGTGGCAGCATCATGTTATAGGGATGTTTCTCACAGGCAGAGACTGGGACACTTGTCAGGATAGAAGGGAAAATGAATGGAGCCAAGTACAGAGAAGTCCTTGAGGAAAACCTGCTACACTGGAGTGGCTAAGGAACAAAACAGTAAATGTAATTGAGTGGCCCAGTCAGAGCCCCGATCTAAATCCAATCGAGAATTTGTGGTATGACTTGAAGATTGCTGTCCATCAATGCTCCCCAAGGAAGTTGATAGAACTTGAACAGATTTGTAAAGAAGAATGGTCAAATATTGCCAAATCTAGGTATGCAAAGTTGGTAAAGACCTATTCCAACAGACTCACAGCTGTAATTGCTTCCAGAGGTGCTTCCTCCAAGTATTAACTCAGGGTGGTGGAGACTTATCCATTTATGATCTTTCAGTTTTGTATTTTTAATTATTTTTTTTTCAATAAAAACTTTTCCCCTGAACAGTGTGGAGTATGGTGTGTAGATAATGGAAAAAAATCCTCATTGAAATGCATGAAACTCACAGAGGCACTGACACAACAAAATGTGAAAAAAGTTCAAGGGAGTGTGTAGACTTTCTCTAGGCACTGTACATATACTGTATAAATATGTGGGCGTGTGTGTGTTTGTTGTACCAACCCAACAATGGGGAGGAGGGGGTTGTAGACCGTTGTAGCTGTGGGGGGGAGAGGCACAATTGGGAAGTGGGTAAAAGACTGACCAATATAAAACTGCCTGGACAGGGCATTAAAAGGAGTCTGGTCATCTTAAATCCTATACCACAATTACTTTATATCTACAGCATCCAAGATAAAAATAATTATCATTGTACAACTTAAATAACAAACATCATACGATACGTGTTATTTAGGTTGAATTAAGTGCTCCATCTGGGCTCATCCGGCCAATTTATATGTTACCAATTCTGGCATAATTCTTTTTGATTTTCACAGAAAACAGCAAGAGGAATCCAATGACATATTATACATGTTATTTAAATTGAATTAACTGAGCTGTCTGGTGCTCCTCCAGCAAGTTTTTTTGATATTACAAAAAAGCCTTGGTGATTCAGCAATCTTTTTTTTGTGATAATTATAGAGGGCAATTATATCTAAGGCCAAACGTTTTGCATCACCCTATAAAATTAACAAATTTTGCTTCTTAAAGTCGAATGAAACCTGCTGAATAATGTTACTTTAACAGATTTAATTACATACCGCTTTGTAGTTTTCCATATCCTTAATGATGGAAACTATATCATATTTCTGAAAGGAGAATCCACCGTTGCATTGCAATTTCATTCTGCTGCATTCATTTCTCAATGTACAGTTCCACTAGACCAGCAATTACCAGAACAGTCACTCTGTTGACGAATGTCGTCGTTCCAATAAACTCCATCTTCAAATTCACAAAGAGATGTAAATGTAGTCATATTGTTATTAATTCCTCGAAATTTCTGATCCCATTCTGATCCCTGCCAAAACGTCCTTGTTTAATGTTGAAAAAAATCACTAAGTAACTTTCCAAATTTGTTTCAACTAACTCGTAGACACAGCCGATCTGATGCATTTCCAACGCTTCGTCAGGCACGCATCAAAGATTCATTATTTCATCATTGTTATCATATAACAGATCACCACATAACATTCATGATTACAGTCAATCTGTCCAGCTTAGTCTATATCAAACTTATCATGCTGGTCACCTTCAAACAATGCAGCCATTGCAGTGACACCATTCTCTTTCAGACGTCTACTTTCTCTACATGTTAACTGTCTTATTGCCTCGTCTCAGATCAGAGACTATATTATCGAAACAACAAGTTAACATCATACAATACTTTCAAACAAACAAACAGCGCATTTATTATACATGTAGCCATCACAGTGATGCTCATTTTCGTCCAGACATGTTCTATCACTCACTCACCATTCCTCCAGATCAATTAACCTTACAGATCCAATAAAAAATCTATCCATTTTGAAGTATGCTTTACACAACATCATTGGAGCAACCTTAATTTTATTTCCTTTGAAGTCGTGCCAGATCCAGGATAATCTACTACGTCAATAATTAATGGAAGCTGTTATCGGATTTCGTACTCAATCGTACCCTAGTCTCGTATCTTATTAATCTTATCGTAGAATATTATACTTTTGCTTTTCTCAATGCAATTAGTGGTTCTAATCATACGGTATACTCAGGTTGCAATATTACTTTGTTAACGCTTGTTCATATTGACTATTTAATATTCTACCATAGCATTGCTAATTAATGCAATCATGTCTCCCTTCAATGTGCGTAAATAATCGGGTGACATATCAGCTGACTACTCTCAATTAATGTTTTCGTCAACCACTACTTCGGTTAAATGTCGCTCGGGACATTCAGGATCTGTCCAACCTTCATCTCCAAACCGCCTATCACAAAGAAATGATGTTCACCTCCACTGCTGTGGGTTCTTCGGCCTGGCAATCACCATAAAAACCAGTTCCCTGATCTAGTATCCTCCAATTAAACTCCAATATCAGGTCACATATTCCGTACATTTTAAAGCATGTAAAATATTGTACCAACTGCTTCTAGCTACCTATCAAGGGTCCTGCTGCAATTCATATATAGCTCAAACTTCACTTAGGTTACGTATTATGTACATTTAAAAGCACGTAAAATATTGTACTAATCATATTTGCCCTTTTCTGCTCCCTCTACCAATGTCCTGTTGCAGTTCAAGGGGAGTTTTCTATCCTAAACAATTAAATCTGATAAATTAATGGAGGAGAAACAGTTCTCATTACTCACACTAACTCTATTTTCTAATTGACGCCTATGATTAATAGGTTATGTGACTAATTTGACGATGTTAATATGTTTCAGTATTAACTAAATCAAGTTATTAATCAAATTGATTCATCTTGCTTGTATACACTGTTACTTGATAGATTACTGTCTTGTTAGAATATGTTTTACTGAAGAAAACAAAAGTTTTTGACAGGTTCAGATTTTGCTGCTGATGTATTTATTTTCAAAAGTTTCTCTTTAAGTTTTTCTTTTCTTTTTTTGAGGGGTGGGTTTACTTCACAGTAAGTCCTAGCGCAGGCACTGGTCTCAGTGAATTTATTTTGTTAACTATTTCTTTCCATGTTCCGTTTCTTAATGTTTTTTGGCCCTGCAAAGTGCTAAATAATATTTCCTGATTCTTTTTCCATTTCACTAACTAACAGGTAAATGTAGTCTTTGCGGAAGTATGTTTTCCTTTTCTTTTTGGCCGGTTCCATAGTTGAGTCAAGGTCGGAGTCTGCAGAAGCTATAGCTCAATCATATTATATTTGCCTTCCTGTTTATTATACCATGTTATGTTTGCCAGAAGGAAGTTATAAATCCTGACGTTCGCAGTTGCAAATCAATTTAAAATGAGATGCAAATGTCGATCTCTCCTGTATGATGAGCAGTCATTTATGCTGTTCGTAAACTTATAGTGATATTACGTAAGTTGTTCACAAAAGGAGCTGTTCAGTGCATTGCACGCAAGAATTCTGCGATGGAGGCTATGAATTTGCAATATTTACAAGCACATAAGTAATATCAGTACATAGAGCCCCCTGTGTCTTTTTATGGGTACTCTACATTGGGACAGTTCCTGTAACACATTTATGTGATCTGCCCTTAGGTTCATAAAGTAAATCAGCAGCTGTGCTGGGATTAGAATACAGGATTTCCTGGCTCGCTGCAAAAATTCTTACCACTAGGCTGCACTGCCTCGACATGTCTAAAGTCTGAATAACCTGTGTTGGGAGGTATGGCTGACAGTCTGGCTGGCTCACTTTTTTTTTTTTTTATCAGGTTCTTGAGTAAACAAAAGGCATGGAGAAAAGAAAAGGTCTTTTTAGTTCTGAAAGAAAACAAAGCATAGCAAATAGAGGCCTTGAGGCAGAAAACAGCAGGGCAATTATTGAAAATGTCTGAGGGCTTTACATACATGATGAACAGCCTTTGAATGCTTCTTAGCAGAGAACCCCACCATCTACACAACCCCTCCCTTTTCTCACACACACAGATACACACACACACACACAACCTAGCAAAAAAACAGAAATGTACACTAATATAGGGAATGGAAGGACTGCTCCGAGCAGGTCTGCTTGAAACTGGAGGCACAGAAACACAAGATGAGCCACCACCTGCTTTCCCATGGGAGTTGGTTGATGGTCTAAGGGCACAGGTATTATGTGATTTGTCAAGAAAGGGCCAAATTCCTCAATAACGATGTCCACCTAAAATCTGAGCCTATGTTCAAGTTTAACTGTGGCTGCAAGTCACTTTGGTGAGCATTAAAGGCTCATAAGGGCCAGAGAGTGGAAATTATTTGTGGTGCCTTTATTGAAATCGCAAGAAACCCAAATGCTGCAGTTCCTATGGGAGACCTGCAGTCAGGAATGATTTATGTTTTCTCAGCCACTTCAACAAGGCAAAGTAGGAAATACACAAAATCTTATAACTTTTCCGTTTTAAACATTGCTGTTATAAAAAAAAAAAAAAAAAGATTTATGTCTGTACTCTCGGTAGAGCTTTGCAGTATCTGTATGTGTGCTTAAAGACGTACCACCTGTATTAACAGTTCGTATGTACCATACGCATTCAAACATATTCTCTAATACACAGCTGTTATGGTCATGAAAATTACATTTTACATGAGTCTGTACCATAAAAAGAGATTTTTATAATTTTTTTTTTTAATTATTTTTATTTTTTTTAAATGGTGATAGAACTAAAGATACTACATTTTGGTTGAAACACCAATACGCTAAAAATGGCTTCAATATGTAAAATGATTACATATTAATTCCAACCTTTATTGTGTATGGGTGAACATTAAAGAAGGTGGTATAGGGACAGAAAGTCATAAATCAAATTACTCCATTCACCAAAACCCAAGCTGTTCTCCTGCGGGCCCCTCTGCTGTGTGGTCCTAAATATCCTAGAGTGCTCATCAAAAGAGTACAGACCCTAAAGCCCTGCTTGACTTCAACCAAATATTTTTTTACTGCCTGTAAATAGTGTGTATGGGAATGTAAAGTTGGCAGGGATGAGGTTAAATCTGTCCCTGTCAACAATCACAGGTGTGGTCATTCTCCAATTATGTAATTGAGAACTAACTGGGATGGCCACATGCATATAAGGAAGGAGAAATCCTTTGTCTGGTGAAGGGAGTAGGTGAGTTTAAACTGTGTGCTGTGTATTTTATGTAATAGTCAGTGAAGGTGAATGCCCTGCCTGACAACAGTGTTTACGCAGATTTTTTTTGTTTAAACCTTTTCTTTTTATTGATCACTGTGCCTTCTTTATTTACCATGGTACAGAGCTTGTGGGGAGTGTAGGCACCTGTGAGACGTGTGCCCCTATAAAGACCCACTATATATGAAGGCATATATTGTGTGGCTCCGCCTAAAGGCCCAAGACCAGCTGCCTTTCCAAAAGCCAGAGATGGGACGGTGGTTTAGACACCCTCCTCGTGGGCCTGGAGGACCAAGGTTGGTTCCTTGCTGTTGGAGTTTGTGCACCTTATGGTGTTGCTGCCCCCTTCAGGTTGAAGAGGATTTGCCACCTGCCTGAAAAAGGAAGAGGAGGAGGGGTGGACGTTCCTGGAGGTGAGCAGAGGGAAGAGCCTTGCTGTCTCCAGAGCCAATGGAGAAGGGGCTGCCACTGGCTCCAGACTCTGAAAGCAAAAACACCACTACACCTGCTGTTGAAGGTCCGTCCGGAGTGCTAAGCGCCATCACCCCTGCTGGAGTGCCGCTACTCTTGTGTAATAAAAATCAGGAAGACCTGGAGTAAATCCAGTGGCTGCTGTGAATAGTACAGCTGGCGATGACGGAAAAACCGTGTGACAGCTTAAAGAGACAGCTGACAGGAGGAAATAGACCCCACTGGGGATGGTTAATGTTAGCTGCCCTAGCTAGCGGTACCGAGCTCTGCGTTTTCAAATTGAAAATTGATCAAGACGCTGGAAACACCCACAATGTTTCTAATACAGTAATAAGGAAATACCCTACCATCAGTGAGAGTGATAACTTGGTTAATGACTTAGGAAAGGAAATGGACGTGAGAACTACGACTACTTTACAAGGACAACCCCATTGTGCAACTCAAGATCTGCAGTAAGAGCTCTGGGACAAAAGGTGGGACTCCAGGTTTGTACTTGTGGCTGGACCAAGGTGACCTGTCAGGGGTCTGAATAGGCAGTTGTCAAAATCTCATCATGAAATGAATGGATAAATTGTTAGATCCGACGTTAATCTATTGTAATGTAAAAAAAAAATTACATCAATTTGCTTGCACATAAAATTGAAAACATACTTTAAATAAAGGAACTAGGTCCTACCCGAAACAGTACTGACAGGGTATTTGTTTTGGTGATTAAGTCAAATTAACCAATCACAGACCGATTTCTTCATGCGACTCTGTGAATGAAAATAGTAAACAACATGGCAGCACTCACCGCAGCATTTTATATGTGCAATTTGCATTGTTTCTGTGGCATGTGAGGATGTAAAGCTTCAAAAAGTAAATCTTTAGAGACTGTTAAAGAGGCTGTCAAATTATGGCAGGAGATAGATGGGGCTGAGGCAGATATTGATAATGAATGGCCCCGCTGAATCTCGAAAAGAGGGGAACATTTCTCAAGGCAACCTCTTCCCGAATGAATTCTTTTCTGTGGGGAGTCGAAATGGAACACCGATGGAAGTTGTAAAAGAAATACTGTAAAACCACAGACGAGCCACTAAAATTATTGTGCTTGTACAGGATAAATGCACTAAGTGGACATAATTGCAGCAAAGCTTCGGTACCACAAGTTCTGCTATGATAACTACACAAATTATAGTGTTTTATACAGTATTTGTGTGTTTGAGTGTGTACTGACAAATACATGGATAAGGATATTATCTGTGAAGTTCAATAATAAAAAAAAAAAAATTGAATGCTACAATGTTCTTGTTGTTATGTTGTTGTTTTTGTATGAGTCACTTACAAGAATGTCTCACCTGAAAGATGAGGCACAAGAAGGCTAAGTGACTTGCTTGGGGTCACACCATTAGTTAGTGGCTGAAGTGGGAGTTGAACTGACTGGGTACCTCATTGTTAGAAGCCTGTTTCTTTAACCACTGGACCACACAGCCTCATAAATAATATGTCTATTAAGGAAATGTTGCTGACTGGGCATTTAAGTAACTAACTTTCTGATTATTCAACTGTGAAATGTATTATTATTATTATTATTATTATTATTATTATTATTATTATTATATTATTGTAAAATGCAATCTATATATCCTGCAAAACATAAATGTTTTTTTTTTTTTTTTTTTTTTTTATTCCGTTTAAGTCATTCAAAGCTGATGACTAATCTAAAATTAAATTGCCTCCCAACCCAGTACTGTATAGTTAGGGCTCCTGTTTTATCTGTGTTTATTTATTTCATTATTTCTAGCTATTTTCAAGTTTTATGTAGACACCATGAAATCTTTATTTTTCGGGGCTTTTGCTTTTTATATACTCTATGAGATTTTTTTTTTTTCTTGGTTACTTCCACAATTCTTGGCTGTTTTTTTCCTGGCACAATAGGCATTGGAACTCAACATACCACACTACCTTTTTTCCTTTGCTGTCTTCCACACTGACATCTTTATGGTCACGGTCATGTTCTTATGGTTCTTTGTGTGACTTTTTGAAAAAATTTCCCACAAATTGTAATTCTGTTTTAAGTACTACAAGCAAGAACAATACTTTAAATCTCACAAACGTGTACAATCCAATTTAAAGTATTCAGAATAAATCAATGCTATGTACAGGTCAAGGAGGGACATTGCATAACTAACTGCACTGGGAAAGGGGTGAAGTCAACATGTATTGAGTAGCAATTCCAGTGTTTTAACTTTACTGTTTTTGGCATGACTTTAAGCCTGCTGAATACTATCCCCCATTGATAGTATGCACATGCACATAAACAAACAAACCTCTTACCATGCTTTTAAAAAAAAAAAAAAAAAAAAAAAAACATTTACTGTGGTTTATAAAGTCACAAAGTGTTTTTATTCATTAGAATGTCTCCAATTGTCCTTTCATTAACAGCATATGCGATGTCTTGCTGACTTTCTTATTTTCAAATGCATATATGCTGATTTTTCTCTTTTGCTCTGGTGTTAAATGTAGGGTAGATTCGCCATCTTGTAGTTTCTGTTTTGCTTTGGGAGCGGGAGTGCGATGACATTGGTATGAACATTCACTTAAAGAACGAATTAGGAAAGCCAGTCAAAGGTTAACTGCATAACTGTTGTTTTAATTGGCCATGATTATTTCGCTGGCGCTACAATGAGGGAAACTACAATGCTCATATTTACGTTTGCTTGGGAAGTTGGCAGGTGGCGGACAGCAGGGTGGCGATATAACGGGTACAAATACAGTAGCACTGTTTTTATATTGGTGACATTTGTTCAGAGAGAATAGCTGGTGGTAAGTGAGGGCAGAGTTATAAAGGGGGGGGGGGGGCAACTGTAATATCACATTTATTTCAACTTTTAATGTTTGATATTCTCCTCAGCTCAGAACTGGACATTAAAGACTGCCAGATCATCTGTACAGGACAGGCTTTGCAATTTCCTAAGTTGGTGCACTGGTATAGCAGATGACCCAGTGATAAATGGGCGAGTTCAGATGAATGCTTGTGACAAAGTGCCCACCCCTGTGTATATTATCTGTTACGTGTTGTGTGTGGTGTGTTTAAATGTTGGTGTATAGACATTGGTACACGGGATATAAACGGGTCTGTGTAACATGAGTGTTTAAAATGTATATGTGTATTCAGGCACGAGGATTGCACAGCACTTCACGTGCAGGTAAAATGTAATAATATGTGAGCACAGGGAATTGCACTTTATTAATTCACGTGCTGGGATTCAAGTGAATAGTTAATTAGTAATTGAATCCCAGCACAACAGTATATATAGATGCCCATTTTCACATACTCAGGGTTGGGTGTTCGGTGAGTGGAGAACGGGAGAGAGAGTAGGAGAGTGATAATTTCAATTACAATTGCTATTGCGTGCTGGTGGGACCAGCACAATACTTGTGTGTTCAAAACTCACCGTGTTTGTCAGTGTCTGTCCGAGCACCGTTTTGTTAAGTTTAGTCCGTTTTTGTTTCTGTTTATTTTGGCTGCCAGTGCCGTGTCCTGTTTTTGTATTGTTCCAACCGTTTAATTTCTGTCTGTCTGTTAATTCATTAAATGCTGAGCGAGACCATTCGTTCAGCTCCACCAAACTCCACCTCTGTCTTTGTTTATTTTCCTGCTTCTGGTCTGACGCCACCCACTCCGGCCATCTTGGTGACAATGCTACACAAGAAAAGAAAGTGCTTTTCCATTCCATTCTCGCTATTGCCTTAAAGGTAAAAAAGACACAACACTGGCTCCTCCCTAATGACTTATTCAGTGGCTTTGGACATTGTGCCCCCAACAAGACATGCCTTGAGCATGACACAGCTCATTTACCAATGACTTTGTGACCATGTCACAAATGTCAACATTATTCAGAGTGACTGAAGAGCAGAACATCTAACAAAGATACTGATCCCCAAATCTGGCAGTCTACAACTGTGCTCATACCAAATACAGGACCTATAAAACAAGCTGTACAGGTAAGAGATATGTTTAGCTTCATATATTATAAACAAGCATGGTATAGACTGATGAACTATAAGGTATATGAGTAAATATTCAAGAATTGTCAATAACAATAACAATATTCCTAAAGAGACAACAAGATATATCTATATGGTAATTCTTACAACCAAAATGTAGAATATACTATTTGATGCTATTTTAAATATGTATTTATTTTGTAATTGTTTTTAATGCATGTGTTCATTTTGATTGCGTATATTTTCATAATGCATGTATTTTCAATTTGTTTCAATGTAGGGACCACCTTGGTGTTTGGATTTTTCCCACAGACCATGCATTTTTTCACAACAGCATTTTGAAACTAATTTGTATTGTATGTGTATATGTATAAGTACATGTAGAAAGTAAAGTATTTATATAACGTACCTAATTTAATGAGATTCCTAGGCTTGAATCTTCGTTACCAGTTCATCGAGCATTGTTGTCATTTTATGTTTTGAAAGTTGCTGATGACAAAGTTCCTATTTCTTTTGCTTACATTTTTTTTACATTCTGTATGCTTTGTAGATAAATGGCTTCTCAATTTTTAAGCATTAAAAGTTTTGTCTTATAAAAATGTTATTAAATGTAAATACCAGGGCTGGTCCCGCAACCGTTACCTCGTGTAACAAATTAATCTATTCATTTCAAACGCAACACATTGTACTCGCTGAGCCACCAATAACTACTGCAATATAATTCTGTAATAAAAGAAAATAGATAAAGGGGAAAAATGCAGATTATATACATATCGTATATATATATATATATATATATATATATATATATATATATATATATATATATATATATATATATCGCTTTTTTTACAAATCACCCTACTAAGGATCTTATTGGAAATGACAGTGCATAGGGAGTAATAGGTTTGGAGCATTGGTATGCTCCCTACAGTAACCTCTATACACTTTGGCGATGGTTTTCCTTTAAGGAGCACGTATTTTTCATTGGGATGCTCCCTCAGTACCAGGTTTTGGCTTTTTTTTTGGCTACAGTTGACTCTCTACCATATATAATGGTTTCGCTTTTTTTAAACATGGTATTTCGTGGTATAATGGACACTACTCTCAATTATTTTCTCAAAATAAAGCGTTAATCAGTTCATACGTTGGGAAATGGTTAGGAGTTCCACGCTGCCTCAGCAATGGGACTGCATGTGGGAAATGGTTAGGAGTTCCATGCTGCCTCAGCAGAGTGGGACTGTATTTTATTTTGTTTTTTTTTTTTTTGGTTAGGAGTTCCACGCTGCCTCAGCAATGGGACTGCATGTGGGAAATGGTTAGGAGTTCCATGCTGCCTCAGCAATGGGACTGCATGTGGGAAATGGTTAGGAGTTCCACGCTGCCTCAGCAGTGGGACTGCATGTGGGAAATGGTTAGGAGTTCCACACTGCCTCAACAGTTACCCTGTGGTACACCCTTTACCAAATCCTCACAGCCTCGACGGAGTCGTTACCCTGACGTACACCCTTTACCAATCCTCAAGGTGCGACCGGAGTCGTCACCCTGACGTGTACACCCTTTACCAACATCCTAGCTACATGCTGCCTCAGCAATGGGACTGCATGTGGGAAATGGTTAGGAGTTCCATGCTGCCTCAGCAGTGGGACTGCATGTGGGAAATGGTTAGGAGTTCCACGCTGCCTCAGCAATGGGACTGCATGTGGGAAATGGTTAGGAGTTCCACACTGCCTCAGCAGTGGGACTGTACTGTAAAGGGATACTACAGCTGCCAGTCTTAGCTCTAACCGAGGAGTTTAAGTGCGCCATGGTTTGATCGGGAATTACATTGGTAGAGTCAGATGACGAATGTGTGAGGGAGGCAGCACCTGTGTTCTTTCGCCCACTGGAAGAAAGTGGGTGGCAAAGGAAGCTGTGGAAGATGCAAAGGGTGCCCTTCGTATCAGTGATATCATGGGGGCAAGTACAGCATCGAAGAGGAGGCCTTGGTCTCAGTTCAGCTCCTCCTACATGACACAAAGCAGGAAGGAAGGAGGAAGCTGGTAATCAATGAGCTGAAAAAGCAGGAGGATAGTATGAGGTGCGTAAAGGCACATTAGAATTTTCCCTTTCTCGGCTGATGTGGGACAGGATCAAAAAGACGTCAAGCACAGGTCTCTAGTCGTTTTTTCTCCAGAAAAGGTCGAGAAAACCTTCCAATGGCCAAGAGAGACCGATAGGAGCTGAAAGAAGCTGAAAATAAGTGGCGGATCTGAGCAATACACATAGCCCCTGCACCACAGGCATGACAAGGACATACACAAACAAGATAGCTGATTCCGCATCCAGCGCTCAAAGAATATCACAAACATTTGACAACCTTTTTGAGAAGTTATAGTAATAAAATAATGACTTGGATTGCAATATTGAGGAGTTTGGTGATAAAACGAGTGATCAGGAGAGGATTTATCAGTATGCATGACTATGAAGAGGTATGTGATAAATACAGCGAACAAGGGGTGGGGCAGGGCTAGAGATGCAGTACTGAGTGTCCTGTTGATATGCAGAGCCTTTTAAACATGTTTTACTTTGAATACAATTACTTTTAAAGTGTATGTAAAATAAACATTGCGTGTGAAAATAAATTGGACCTGATGCACCTGACAGGCACTGAATACAGTGGCTTGCGAAAGTATTGACCCCTTTGGCGTTTTTCCTATTTTGTTGCCTTACAACCTGGAATTAAAATTGATTTTTATTTGGATTTCATGTAATGGACATACACAAAATAGTCCAAATTGGTGAAGTGAAATGAAAAAAATAACTTGTTTAAAAAAATTCTAAAAAATAAATAACGGAAAAGTGGTGTGTGCATATGTATTCACCCCCTTTCCTTTTAAGCCTCTAAATAAGATCTGGTGCAACCAATTACCTTCAGAAGTCACATAATTAGTTAAATAAAGTCCACCTGTGTGCAATCTAAGCGTCACACGATCTGTCACATGATCTCAGTATATACATACCTGTTCTGAAAGGCCCCAGAGTCTGCAACACCACTAAGCAAGGGGCACCACCAAGCAAGTGGCACCATGAAGACCAAGGAGCTCTCCAAACAGGTCAGGGACAAAGTTGTAGAGAAGTACAGATCAGGGTTGGGTTATAAAAAAATATCAGAAACTTTGAACATCCCACAGAGCACCATTAAAGCCATTATTAAAAAATGGAAAGAATATGGCACCACAACAAACCTGGCAAGAGAGGGCCGCCCACCAAAACTCACGGACCAGGCAAGGAGGGCATTAATCAGAGAGGCAACAAAGAGACCAAAGATAACCCTGAAGGAGCTGCAAAGCTCCACAGCAGAGATTGGAGTATCTGTCCATAGGACCACTTTAAGCCGTACACTCCACAGAGCTGGGCTTTACGGAAGAGTGGCCAGAAAAAAGCCATTGCTTAAAGAAAAAAATAAGCAAACATGTTTGGTGTTCGCCAAAAGGCATGTGGGAGACTCCCCAAACATATGGAAGAAGGTACTCTGGTCAGATGAGACTAAAATTGAGATTTTTGCCATCAAGGAAAACGCTATGTCTGGCGCAAACCCAACACCTCTCATCACCCCGAGAACACCATCCCCACAGTGAAGCATGGTGGTGGCAGCATCATGCTGTGGGGATGTTTTTCATTGGCAGGGACTGGGAAACTGGTCAGAATTGAAGGAATGATGGATGGCGCTAAATACAGGGAAATTCTTGAGGGAAACCTGTTTCAGTCTTCCAGAGATTTGAGACTGGGACGGAGGTTCACCTTCCAGCAGGACAATGACCCTAAGCATACTGCTAAAGCAACACTCGAGTGGTTTAAGGGGAAACATTTAAATGTCTTGGAATGGCCTAGTCAAAGCCCAGACCTCAATCCAATTGAGAATCTGTGGTATGACTTAAAGATTGCTGTACACCAGCGGAACCCATCCAACTTGAAGGAGCTGGAGCAGTTTTGCCTTGAAGAATGGGCAAAAATCCCAGTGGCTAGATGTGCCAAGCTTATAGATACATACCCCAAGAGACTGGCTACAAAATATTGACTTTGGGGGGGTGAATACTTATGCACGCTCAAGTTTTCTGTTTTTTGTGTCTTATTTCTTGTTTGTTTCACAATAAAAAATATTTTGCATCTTCAAAGTGGTAGGCATGTTGTGTAAATCAAATGATACAAACCCCCAAAAAATCAATTTTAATTCCAGGTTGTAAGGCAACAAAATAGGAAAAATGCCAAGGGGGGTCAATACTTTCGCAAGCGACTGTAAATGGACCGCAAGGGGTTAAGACACATTTTGACAGGATTTAAGGTGGGTCTTAGGCAAGGATGGTTTACTGGTGCCATGACCAGGCGCTGCAAGGTTTGGCTTTAGCATTGGCAGACAAGTGCAGCATGACCAACAGATTGCCACCAATGCCAGCAATATATGACACATGAAGAACAACATTCCTCCGTCCAGGGGAGCAACCACCAAGAAAAGGTGTTAAAACCAAGCCTCTCCCAGGACAACTGGAAGCTGCTAGAGACTGGAAAATGCTGGCAGATGTTGGACTACAGCTTATATTCCCACCTGAGATAATAATAAACATTGACTCCTTTGGTCAGTGCTTTCATCATGCATTTCAGTGCAGTCTTTGGAAGGCAGTGTAATGGGGTCAATTTTTTGGCAAATTTCTTAAAAGGCATTACTTGTTGTAAATTGTAACAGCTTTTGCCAAACTGTAGTGTAAGCAAGACAGATATTATTCTGTGTGTCTTTTTGGTCCAAGTTAACAAATACCGACATACAGTACACATGACCCTCTGTTTACTTCTCTTACAAACAACTCTTTTTTCTGCTGCAGACATGTTTAATACATAAATCACCTATGTCTTGAGCAGAAGAGGACATTAAACATTAGAGGACTGAGTTTAATAGGCAAGGTACACAAATAACCTCAATTCCATGTACTTAAATGGAGAGTAGGCAGAGTGAAAGACAATAAATATCCAAGCAAAACTAAACATTTTGCACTCCACATCGAATGCTAAACAAGGTGTTGTCACTTTGCTAAGCAAAGCTGCAACTCCAGCACAGGACCCAAAAAGAGGAGGCAAGCTGCATGCGAGTAAACGAACAAAGGCAAGGTGACTGAGGCCTGGCTGGAGGACTGGCGTAAACGTTACAGAGACTTTCATCAGACAAACAAGTGTGAGTCTACTGTACCTAAGCCACGGTATCCAAAAGAGACTGTGCCCAGCTACCTAAATAAAGCGAACAGAATAGAGCCGATGGGCACTGTTTATTGATCCTGTCAGGGGTTAAAGACTTTGTTGCTGAGAGGAGAGCTTTTTTTAGGTATGTCACAGCCTGCTGCTGTGTGTGTGTGTGTGTACAAGTAGTGACATATTTCACTCTCCCAGCTAGCTGTTTTAACGCAGGGTGAGAGCTTTGACAGAGGTTGACTTTCTGACTTTTGTGATTTCTGTTTAATATTTGTGCACTTAATAAAATAATACTACTGATTAAAGATTCCTTGCACCTAGTGTGAATATGTGTGTTCATAGTAAATACTTGATCCTGTAACATTTGTAAAATATTTTTATAAGATAACCAATCAACCTAGATAAAACTCTAAACTATCAATTATAAAATTGTTATTACATCCTGTGATAGTGAAGATTTTTGACTGTAGTTACTGCTATCGACGAATGTATTGCTTTATTATTATTATTATTATTATTATTATTATTATTATTACGATTACTTAAATTACATATAAGAGGGGAAGTGGCCTTTGAGGCTGTGCGTATTTTGTTTATTTCATGTTTGTGTTATTATTTAAAATATATGTTTGGTGTACACGGGTGTTTTAGGTCGGCAGAGAAGGAGTAATTACCTTCCATGCCAAATCACTTCATGTGCAGAATGTGCCTGGTCCCGTATTGAATGATCAACAGGTAATCGAGGCCAGGCACAGCTGCATAAGAGGAATGGATCGATCACTTACTCTGGGTTGGGTGTTCAGAGGTGGAGTGTGAGTGAAAGAATTAAAAATCTATAAACAACAAGTGCTAAAAAATAGGGTGGATGGCGAGGTTGGATAGGATGAGGTAAAAGAGATAGTTGGTAAAACAACCCAAAGCTCTAACCAAGTCATGGGTGAAGAGTCGACACTACAGGAGCAAGGACGTAAAGGAAAGGAAGGAGAAAAAAAAAGAAGGATTTTGCAAGGGGGAAGGGAAGGTTGAGGAAGGAGAGAGGAAAGGAAAACAGCTGCATAAGAGGATGGATAGGAACTCACCTGGGTTGGTGTTTCAGAGGTGGAGTGTGGTGAAAGGAATAAATCTAAACACAATTGGCTATTAGGCTGGCTGGAACCAGAACGTACTGTATGACAAACTCTGTGTATGTGTTCCTGATTTTTGTTTTCGGAAATTTGTGTTTTGTTTTGTTTAAATGTTTTATTTATAATTAAAACCCGCAACAGCACTTCATACCCCATTGTACTGAGTCTGTCTCTTCCTGGTCTGACATCACCACAAGCCATCCGGTCACATGCATACAGACAGTAAAGCTTTGTGATCTTAAATTATTTGAGTTGTCTGCTATTTTGTACCTGTCGGCTTGGTCTGTTTTTGATTTTCTTGATAGAGGTAGCTGTTCTTTCAGCACCAAGAAACAGATTGGGAAAGTGATAATTAATATTGTTTTGGTCTGGAGCCTTTAAAATGTATTTAAAAAAAAAAAACAAACAACAAAAAAAAAAAAAGTGCCTGATGTTTGTGAAGTAATATTGTATAGGTGTGATTTTTTTTAAAAGGGGAAGTTTAATACATAATTAGGAGTTTAACTATTAGGAGTGAGTGAAGGGGGGGGTGCGGAAGATATAGAGGCGCGTGGTCGAAGCGGGGGGAGGGGGCCTTGGTGGGTTTGTGTTGGTTTGTTGGGGTTGGTGGGGTGTGGTTTGTTGTGTTTTTTTATTTTTCAGTTTGCTATGGTGTTATTTCGATGGGTTTATTTTGGGTTTCTTATACCTGTGGTGTTGTTGTTGTTGGTGTTTGGGGGGTTCTTTTGTGAAACGTCGTTGTGGTTTTTCATCCTTGGCGTCTCTGCTCTCCGAAGTAGGTGTCTTTAGATCAACAGAGCTCTTAAATTCGTTTCTAGTTGACCTTTTACTATCTAACTCGAAATAATTTTATCGTGTTACATAAATTAAAACTCAAGTATAGCTATAGATTCATGCTAATAAACCTGTTGTTACAAATCTTCCTTTTTTTTTTTTTTTATGCTCCCTGTACATTTAGAAAAAGAAAATGAGAAAGAAAAAATTGTTATTGCCCACGGGAAAAGAACGAGCTCCTGGGGTGGCATGTTATACAAATTGGTTCTTTTTTTTACGAGCGTTTTCCTGGTGGTGCATGTGGGGTTCTAAGGTATCCTGTTCGCTGTATTAAGTTGCCCTTTTTTTTACGGGTCTTTGTTCTCTCAACGAGCTTTTTTATTCGTCAGGGTACTGTGGTTTTATGTTAGTGAGTCTGGAAAGGGTCAGCCTTTGTTTTTTTCTCACGAGAAAAGTCTATATTAAGTCAAACAATACTTATAACTTAATTTGGTCAAATTTCAATTTACTTCGTTACTTGATGAAGGCTGGGAGGGTGCATCATAAGTTTTCTGTCTTTTTTTTTGTGTGTTTAGCATTCGTGGTTGTGGTTTTTTTTTTTCGAGATTAAGTTGTAACTTGTAAAGTTTACTTGATCGACAACAGGTTGACAATGTCCGCCAGACTTTATTTCATAATTTTGATGCTTATAACCAACAGTAGTTTTCGACGGATTGTGTTGTGCTCCGTACCATTTACGCTTTCCGGTGCTGTTTGATGTTACTTTCTAAGTAAAACCCACTGCCAGAGCAAACATAGCTTTGCATACGTTTCGTCTTATTACTTACGTCTGTCCCTTCGTGTGTTTTCGAATATGCCAGCCATCAGCTTTGGACCTACTTTTTGCCCTTTACTTGACTTTTTTTGCCTTATTTTTTTTTACATTTCTTTTCACATTTGCTTATATGAAGCTTACTTACTATCTTTCCTATAACTTTTGATTTGTCGTGTGATACCCCTCGCTTACGCTTTTTTTTACTTTCGTTTTCTGTTTCAGATTGCGCTATCGTTGATTCCTAGCCTGTGCTTATGTTTTTTTGGGTCTGTTTGTGGAGCCGGTAAGAGGGTAATTGTTTTCTGGGGATTACTGTTTTTTTGGTCGTTTATCTACTACAACACAAATCCTATTGGTTTTGTTTGCTTGGTTTTTTTTTTAGCGAGCAAATCGCGCCTGTGTTGAGAAATAAATGAAAGTTATTTTTTATATGTGGACTATGGGGCAGAATAAGTAACTGACGAAATTACTAATCTTAAAAATATACGCCTGATACCCCCGGTCTTATTCATTAACGAGGGAGGTTTTAAGAAGACCAGGCCCCTTTTAATGCACCATCTGAAAAAATCTGAAAAGTAAATTTGAAAGTTAGAGATAAGAAGTAATTGTGTTGTGTAAGATTTAAGATGACCAAGATTTGAATTTTTATAGGAAGAAAGTGTACAGAGAAAAGTGTAAGGTACTGCACGCAGGCAATAAAAATGTGCATTATAAATATCATATGGGAGATACTGAAATTGGAGAATGAGATCTATGAAAAAGACCTAGGAGTTTACTTTGATTCAGAAATGTCTTCATAAGCTATAAATAAGGCCAACAAGATGCTTGGATATATTGTGAAAAGTGTTGAATTTAAATCAAGGGAAGTAATGTTAAAACTGTACATTGCATTAGTAAGATCTCATCTTGAATATTGTGTTCAGTTCTGGTCACCTCGCTACAAAAAGGATATTGCTGCTCCTAGAAAGAGTGCAAAGAAGAGCAACCAGAATTATTTCAGGATTTAAAAGGCATGTCATATGCAGACAGGCTAAAAGAATTGAATCTGTTCAGTCTTGAACAAAGAAGACTACGTGGCGACCTAATTCAAGCATTCAAAATTCTAAAAGGTATTGACAATGTCAAACCAAGGGGCTTTTTCAACCTGAAAAAAGAACAAGGACCAGGGGTCACAAATGGAGATTAGACAAAGGGGCAATCAGAACAGAAAATTGGAGACATTTTTTACACAGAGAATTGTGTCTGGAACCAACTCCCCAGTAATGTTGTTGAAATTGACACCCTGGGATCCTTCAAGAAGCTGTTTGATGAGATTCTCTCGAAACATTTGAACTTTCTTGGTTATTATGTTCTTCGGAGTATGAATCTCATGAAGAGAGTCAAATACTGCCACTGAAAAACACTTGGTCCTGAAAGGGTTAATGCAAGCAGCGGCAAGAAGCAGCATTTCCCCCTTTCACAAAGGATCGACCTGAGCTGTCAGTATATTATATCCTATCCCATCAATGATGCTGAAGAGTTGAAAAGACCAGTCAAAAGACAGTAAATCCAATTCAAAAGGAAAAAATTTAAGAGGAAGCAAAGCGCCTGTGTGTAGACTAGGGAAAGGTAACTTTTAATACTAGCTGTGATTAAGCTTCACTGCTTCTTAAGGGTTGGTTTTTTGATCTCACTGCTTACATTTAGAATCCTTTATAAGTTAAACTGCTCGTTAAGTTAACATTATCAGGCTAATTGATTATATGAATTTGCAACTGCATTCACCAGCGGCCTACCATGCAGACTCTTTCCTACACAAACTACCTGCTTTGTCTGCCTTTGTGCACTGTCTACACTGCCTCTGCTACTTTCTAACTGCTAGTTTGCCCATTCTATCCACTACGACTTGCTCTGCTATCCCAATCCTTTTCTCCTCTCGTGCTTGCAAAATCTCTCACCAGCAATTCTATAACCCTTCCAACCAGGTCTCTCTACCTCTGCCCCTATGCTCTGTTCCTTCTACTCTCTGTCTGGCACCCTCTGGAACTGCCAGTCAGTCTAAAACAAGGCTGACTTCATCTCTGCCTAAGACTTTCATCTCCCTCTCAACTTTCTGGCCCTTACAGAAACATGGATCACCTGTAGGATTCTTGTGCCATGCTCCTAACTTGGGTCGACGTCATCACCGAATATAGATTATTGCGAAATATCTATTATATATATAATCGATAATATATATATATATATATATATATATATAGTTGTACAACGTTCAAGCCAGCATGGGTTTAAATCATTACATTAATATATGTCCCGTTAAATAGTTGCATAACACTATGTAACACAATTTTTGTTCCTGGGTAGTAAGTGTTATTTCCTAATTGCTTATGCCTCAAAAGTATAGAAAATGGCTATTATTCCCCACAAACTTTGCTTTTATGACCAGGACAGTGATATTTTGAAATTTCACTATTTCCAATGAGAAAACGGGCGCTTTTGTGTCTTTTTCGTTCACATAAAGTCAGAAAAAAACAACATATGAATCCAAATTAACATGTATTTATACTAAAGTAATACAAAAATGACTACAAAAGATTTAGAAGTGAGTAGTTTTTCGAGATTTACAATTATACTGTAAATCACTTTCACGAATCAGCCCCCAAATGTAGTCTCCCATCATGTTCTCGTTATACTGTCCTTGGTAGCGGCGTTCAAAGTCCAGTATATCCTGGTGGAAGCGCTCGCCTTGCTCCTCCGAGTACGCTCCCATGTTCTCCTTGAATTTATCAAGATGAGCATCAAGGATATGGACTTTGAGGGACATCCTACAGCCCATTGTGCCGTAGTTCTTCACCAGAGTCTCAACCAGCTCCACATAGTTTTCGGCCTTGTGATTGCCCAGGAAGCCCCGAACCACTGCGACAAAGCTGTTCCAAGCCGCTTTCTCCTTACTAGTGAGCTTC
The DNA here is from genome assembly GCF_017654505.1 of Polyodon spathula. NCBI lineage: Eukaryota > Metazoa > Chordata > Actinopteri > Acipenseriformes > Polyodontidae > Polyodon > Polyodon spathula. The sequence goes on along the minus strand of NC_054534.1, from coordinate 50,937,947 downwards.
TTGGGGAATTCATTGCACTCCAGGATCTTCTTTATCTGTGGTCCGACGAAGACACCGGCTTTGACCTTTGCCTCAGACAGCTTAGGGAAGAAGTCTTGAAGGTACTTGAAGGCTGCCGACTCCTTATCTAGAGCTCTGACAAATTGTTTCATAAGGCCCAATTTGATGTGCAGTGGTGGCATCAGCACCTTCCGGGGGTCCACCAGTGGCTCCCACTTGACGTTGTTCCTCCCCACAGAGAACTCGGTCCGCTGTGGCCAGTCCCGCCTGTGGTAGTGTGCCTTGGTGTCCCTGCTGTCCCAAAGGCAAAGATAGCAGGGAAACTTGGTAAAACCGCCTTGGGAGACCCATCAGGAATGCCACCATTTTGAAGTCTCCTATGACCTCCCAGCCGTACTCATCATACTTCAAGGCGTCCAGCAAGGTCTTGATGCTGTTGTAATCCTCTTTGAGGTGCACCGAGTGAGCCAGGGGAAGAGACGGGTACTTGTTACCATTATGGAGCAGCACGGCTTTGAGGCTCCTGGATGAGCTGTCAATGAAGAGGCGCCACTCATTCTGGTTACAGGTGATTCTGATTGCCTCGAACAGACTGGTCACATTGTGGCAGAAGCAGAGCCCATCTTGACGGGTGAAGAAGCTGGAAAAAGGTTGGTGACGCTTCCTCTGATCTGCGACTTGCACACTTTCATCCAACAAGTTCCACTGCTTGAGCCTAGACGTCAAAAGCTCGGCATTGGACTTGGTGAGACCATGATCTCTAATCAAGTCGTTGAGGTCTTTTTGGTTGGGGTAGTATGGGTTTCTCTCCTCAGCTCCACCTCTGAAATTGTCATCTGGATCTACAACGTCTTCCTCCTCTCTCTGACTTGCTGCTCTCTTCTAAAGACAGCTGCTCTCTCTCCGGAGGAGTGGGTACGGGGAGCTCATGGCAGTGTGGCACCGGGGCGATGGATGAAGGAAGGTCCGGATGATAGCAGGTGCATTCTTGCCAGTCCGACGTTTGGAAGGGTCCACCATGCAGAAGTAGCAGTTGCTTGAGTGGTCAGTGGGTTCCCGCCAAATTCTTGGGATAGCGAAACTTCATGGCTCTTTTCCCCTCTGTACCATCCTACAAAAATACATTTATTTCACCCATGACTAATGTGTAAGAGATTCTCGCAACATTTTTCATATATGATATATTTTTTCAATAAAATTGAAAATTGTAAAACATTTTAAAATTAAAAACTTTTACAAAAACTTTTACAATGTTTATAACATAAAATTCCGAGCAACAATTGTCCATCTTACCTTCCAGAGATTTTTTTGCAGTGCTCACAGGTGAAATGAGGTGCCCAGGGTTTGTCTTGATCCCCAACAGGCATGCTGAAATATACCTTGTAGGCCTCACACATCTTAGCAGATGCTTCCACGGAGTACTTGTTCGCTCTTGTCTTGATAAATTGGCTGCAGACACAGCAAAATGCGTTTGCCGGATGCTTGCAGCCTCTTGATGCCATCTCAGAAAAATGCAAACATGTATCCACTTAGGCAGCTGGAACTAAACTGAACTGGTGGGCTTAAGGCCCCTGTATTTATACTACTATTTATATTACTGGAAAGTTCTAGAAAGTTCTAGAAGTTACTCCAAGTTTACTCAGCACTGAATCTATCTGGAATGTTCTGGAAAATAGGTACATTTCAAAATATCACTATCCTGGTCACAAAAGCAAAGTTTGTGGGGAATAATAGCCATTTTCTATACTTTTGAGGCATAAGCAATTAGGAAATAACACGTATTACCCAGGAACCAAAAAAAAATTTAAAAATTTTTTTACACGGTGTAATTGATGCATTGACGTTTTATTCTTCAAAATAAAGAACAAACATTAGGGTTTTTTTAAGCAGAAGGTCCAATAACTAAAAACACTATTGTGCATCTTAGTGCACTGTTGTCACAACTTAGATTGGAATTAGAACACAATATAAAAAATAAAATACAAAGGACTTGAGTTTTTAACAACTGAAAAGAATATACATCTGCATCAGATGTCCATTTAAAATTGTAATAATAATAATAATAAAATACTATATTTTAACAGCAGTCATTTCTATCTGAACTATGGTTGTTCCATTACTGTTAACATTTTATGTCCAAAAGCAAAGCAAAATTTTAATTAATCTCACAAATCCTGACTAAATTTAACTGCCGTACTAAATTCTACTTCTTTTTGTATAATACTGCCATATAATCCAAACAAAACATTATATGCAACAAAATAAGGTAATCGGTAGATTTCATAGATTTAGAACAAGAAAAAAAAAAAAAAAAAAAAATTATTGCCTCCATTTTTAAATGAAGAAAATGTGAATACAGTAGGCCTACTTCTGATTTAGCTTGTCCAATACTAATGTAGAGGCCTAAAGTGTGTATCCTAGCAATACGCTGACATTGTTTATCTAACTTAATAGCACTAATATGCAACTGTAGAAATTTAAGGACAGATGACCAATAATCGCTGGATCGATTCATTGTTGCACCACCAATATATATCTATATACACACACACACACACACACACACACACACACTTTTTATTATATGCAATAAAACGTTGCATGTTTCAAATGGTACTTCGTAATTTAATAACAAATGTAATACAGTAATATAGTATGGTATAGTATGCAGCACATACTGTAAGGCAAGCAACTGATACAATAAATACATTCAGGACGTACTTCATTGATTGAGGAATCCTGAATGTCATCATTTGTAGAAAAAAAAATTTGGATGAAGAGCCGGTTTGAAAAACCAAACTGCGAATACTCAACCATTTCATTTTTTCGTACCATGAGCAATTAAAAAGTCAATTTTGTTTTGGTCCTCCCTGTTGAAAAAGGTCCAATTTAGGCATTTCCTGCCTATCAACAGATACATCAAGATTAAATCTACTTATTAGTGGTAGATGCTTGCCACAAGCTTGCATTGTTTTTCAATCAAATACATTAAAACTTGACAGACAGATGGTAATTGCAGGTGGAATACACACAGAATCCCACCCATTCTGAGGCTACATTAGCCAATAGAAATACAGTAGACCTTGGAAAACATGACGTAAGGTAAGCTTTTTTACTTTTACAAAATTACATATAGGTTTAGCCTCCATAGCCTCTTATGACGCGCCACCACTGCTCAGCTGCTCTCTCCTCTCTTTATGTCCTCTCTTACTCTCCCTGTTCCTCAGGATGATGCAGGAGAACTGGATTCCTACTTTCTCCATCCTGGAACTCAATCACCTCTGCTCTCTCTTCCCTCTGTCAGCACTTTTGAGTTTCACGCCAATGAATTGCAGTCTCCTTGTCATCTGCTTCTTGTTCTCTCGGTTTCTCTGCTCTTTCCTTGATGAGATTGACTCCATCTTTTCTATAACCACCTTTATTGTCTTCATTTAACATTCCACGATTTTAACATTCATCTCTCCAACTCAGCATTCTGCTGACTTCCTCCCTCTTCTTGATTACTCTCCCCCTTGCCTCCAACTCACAAAGCTGGCCACCAACTGGACCTCCTTCCCCTACTACCAACTCCCTCTCCTTCTCGGACCACTTAATCTCCTTTTCACTTCTTCTACCCTCTCTCTCATCCACTACCCACCTTCTCTTTTTTGCCACAATCTCCAATCCATTTCCCCAACCACCTTTTCTTCCTCTGCTCTCTCCCTACTTCCCCTATTGACTCATTCTCCTGTCAGCAGACTTGGCCACCATGACTCTTTCTTCTTTTCTCACCTCAACTTGACTTCTGTCTTATCATCTCCCATGCTGCTCATTCCTCACCTCCCCAGCCCTGGCTATACTCGATAATCTGCTCGTCCAGTAAAGAGCTGCTCACTGCTGAGCGGAGATGGGAGATATCTAAGCCATCCTCTAATTTAGACCAATACCACTCCCTCCCCTCCTCCTTCTTGACAGCCTTCCCTGTCAAACACTCATTCTATCAATCTATCATCCTGTCCTCCACTAACAGCCCCCGCAGACTTTTCTTCCCTTTTTCCTCCATCCTCAAAACCCACCTGAACACACCCCATCTTCCTGATTCCACCCCCTCATTCTCAACTTTCATGCCTCTATCTGACTCTGACCTCTCCTTACTCCTGGACTACTTCTGCCCTGGATCCCCTTCTACTCACTTCCTCCAACCCATTGCTCCTGTATTTCTTTCTTTTATCTCCTGCCTGTTCCACCTCTCTGTTCTCTGGCTCCTTTTCCTCAGCCTTCAAAACTACTCCCATTAACCCCAATCTTAAGAAACCTTCACTTGACCCTTCTGCCCAGAAGTATCAGTCTGTCTCTCTCCTCCCATTCCTCTGTAAAACTGTTGAGCGGGCGGTACACCGCCAGCTGTCATTGTTCCTCACTGGACCCCTTCTGTTCTCACTCTAAACCCACTCACTAGGCACTCTCATCTCCTCTCTTGGCTTCTCCTACCACCTCTACGCTAATGATGCCCAGATTTTCCTCTCCTTTACCTCCTTTGATGCCCACATCTCCCGCATCGCAGAATGCCTCTAAGCTACCAAAGTTGGACGCATTCACACCACCCCAAACTCAACCTCTAAATCTGACCTTCTGCTTCCACTCCCTCCTCTGACCTCTGATTTGTATAATGTATGTCAAGATCAGCCAAAAGCTTTCGTCTTTACAAAGTCCTGGGGAAGATGGAAGCCAATAGGGAGTAAGAAGAGGTGGGACTAAGGGAACAGGAGGCAATCAGAAAAAAAGTGGGGAAAAAAGGGGGAGATCTGAAAAGATCTCACATATAGTTTAGTTTAGTGAAAACAAAACGTTTCTAGTCCTAAAGGCTGCTTGAGTGGGATAGCTGGCACAGAAAAAGTACATTTACTCATAGTTCCAACATTATTTCTTTATGTGTGTGGAGCCCCCTTCTAGGATCAGGGCCCTGTGTGCTTGTCTGGGTTGCCCTGGTGCTGATGCCAGCTCTGGGTATTATTTTGCTATTTGCTTAGTTGCTGTGGCATGATAGATCTTATAAGTTAAGCATGTTTACTGGCAAGTTCCCAAAACACATCATAAGCACTTGAACATAATTATTAGTAAAATGTACCTTTCTTTTTTGCTTTTTGTAACCCAACGTACACAACCACTTCTATGGTTAATTTGGAATTTCAACAAATGGACTTATAGCAATAACTTGGGAGAGGCTGTTGCTATGACGTTTTTTATATGCAGAACCATTTTAAAACATAGTAGCATTGCTGCTTTTGACAATCAAAACAATGTTACTTTAATGTCAGGCTAGTCACTCCCCCTCCCCCCAAATGATACCCCTGAAGTGATCAAGCTCTATGGAGGTGAACAGAAGACCCCTGTACAGCTTAATACATTTCTTGTATGTTGGAGGCAAATAAGGAGGCACTTTCTCGATTTATTTTTGAATGGTGGAGCAAGTGCACACCTGAGGTCCTGGGTTTAGTAACTGTTAACATCACCTATGGGACTCAATGCCATTCAGTTCAGGTCACAGGTGGTGTCATCACAGTTACAGAACTACAAGAATTAAAGCTGACATGTCTTTAGTTTCATGCAGCAGATGACTGTAGCTCTGTAATTGTGAAGAGCCCAGACACAGATGTAGCCATTATAAGAACTGGCCTCTCAAGGAAGATCAAAACAACTGTATTCATGCACACTGGAAAGAATGAGAAACAGAGGACACTTCTCTTAACTTCTATTGAAAATGCACAAGAGTCTGCTAAGGTAGACGTGCTCACTGGCTTGCACTGTATTACAGGCTTTGACAGTGAAAGTGCTGTTGCAGGCAAAGGGCAAAAAAGCCTTCAAGATAACAGAAGAGGTCCCATCAGTCTGCTAAGCAATGCAAGCTTTTGGAGAGGACTGAACTTGATTTGGAACAGTTGCTACACCTCAAGGAATTTGTTTGTTTTTGTACAGACAGAGTGGGCAAGATGTAGACTTTGCTAGATAATATCTTTTGACAGCACTTTAAGAATGTAACTGAACTCTCCCTAAACAAGAATGCATTTATGTTACAAGTAAAGCCTGCAAATATTCAGGCAGCAATTTACTGCCAGAGCTTTCTTGCACACATTGAAGCTCCACAACCTGCTGGATATGAAGGTGGGAGATGGGCAATTAGTCATCCATTGGATGGAAGGAAAGTCAGCTTGTGAAGATATTTTAGAAATAGTCCACTGTGGATGTAGGAAATCTATGTTTGATGGCAAGAGCAGGTGCTTTAGTAGGAGAAAAAATCTCCCTTGCACAAACAGAACCAAATAGTGGCAGGAATGAACGTGAGAGTGATGGAAATTATTATTGATATAAGACATATTTTTAACACATAACAAGTAAGGTTTGAGAATTGCAAAATATAACAAATTCTCACAAGGTGTCAAAATCTGATCCCTTGTAACTCATTAATGTGCAACAATTTGAAAAACAAAATACACCACCCACTCGATATATTGTGGGTGTCGGGGTCCAATACAAATCTGCTACATATCGAGGGATGCGATATAGCGAGAGACACATAGAAAAACAAATAGGCTAATAACAAATACCGTACAACCATTCCCTTGTTTTATCATGGGTGTCAGGGTCCAATATAAATCCTCTACGCAACACGCCTTTTTGCATTTTTCATATAAAAGCAGCACACCGTTTTAAAGTGGGTAATTGCTTCTCATCAACATCAAGTCTCCAATTAGTTTCATTAATCTTCCTCTCCTTTCTCAAATACCCTACCGCTGCATTGAAAGAACCCAACACAACACAGGAGGCTTGTTGCTAGGGAGCTGATGTCACTGCCCTGTGACTTTTGCTAGTGCATTGCTTAAAAAAATGCTTCAGCAAGTAGATACTTAATTTGCTTTGTGTTACTGTGCAATGCGTGTGCATATGACAACAGTACAATATTAATGCTTTGTTTTTAATTGTTCTTTTAGTTTGTGATGTGCAGTACAAAATAAAACAAACAATAATTCTAAGTGGAATTGTCTATGTATAGTGAAGCTACAATGGGCAGCCAACTCCAGGACCACAGTATATCCGAATCCGCAATATAGCGAGGGGCGCTATAATGAGGGGTGGGTGTAGGTAAAAAATGATTTGGGGTAATACAATTTCTAGTACCTTTTTGAGATTTTGACAACCACCTTGAAGAATCATCAAGGGAGATAAAGATGCTAGAGGGAGAAGGGGCAGGGGTCTCACATTGATCAGTACTTCTTAAGAAGTCGATCAAGTCAGACATGTGAAATCCTGCAACGGGATGCACATCAAAGTTTGCAGAATATTAGTCCCCCTGTTATAGACTATAGTAGTTCCAATTAAAATACAGTTGGGGTTGAAACTAATAATCCTGATGAACCAGAGAGAAAGGAACCTTAAAGGGTGCAAACTAAGGGTTAAGTGGCCAACAGCCTCTGAGAAAATAGCTTGGCACATGGTTGGCACAGATCTCTGATCTTTGTTGGAAAAGTTAAGTGGAACAGCAGAAAGGAAGCTGTATAAATTCTGGGGATACCATCTGCACGTATAGGTGTGAGAGGTTTGGATTAGAAGATAAAAAGCAACAAATAACTATGATTCCAGCAAAGTCTAGATGGCTGCTGGAGATTGAAAGCCTGGTTAGAGAACGGAGGCAACTGAGAAAGCAGTGGAGGAGGGCTGAAAAGTCAGAAGGAGGCACTCAGTCATCTGCAAATCTAAGATTTAAGCTTGCGAAGTTGAGCAAAGTGGAGAGCCTATGAAAGCTTTGTTAAAGATCTGTTCAAGTTAATGCAGAACTAAGCCCGAGTTGGAGAGATATTTTGAAGAGACACACACTGATCCTAGAATAGAGGAGCCTATGTCGATTCCCTCCGATATTCTACCTATTAATCCACCAGAATACCAAATGGAGGACGGCTTCAGCATCGTCTGGGCCTGATGATGTATCACACAGAGATTACAAGAGCACACCTGGGGTTCTAAGAATCTTTGAGGTTGATGAAGGTAGCAGGGGTAAAACAAGTAGTCCTAAGGGCAGGAGATGTCTTTCTCCCCAAAGGAAAAGAATCTACCAGCATCAGCCAATTCTGTCCAATTTCCCTAAGATATTCTTCAGCATTGTGGCACAAAGGTTGTCAACTTATCAATTAAAGAACTGCATGATCGACGCCTCCATACAGAAAGCTGGTATCCCAGGCTTTCCAGGATGCTTAGAGCATGTCAGGTGCAGTATGCAAAAAAGGAGAAGGACCATGTAACATTCCTGGATTTAGCTAATGCATACGGTTAAGTGCCACATACGTTCCTTTGGGCTGCATTTGAGTTCTTCGGTGTACCCAGTGCTACAACAAGTTTGTGAAAGCCTAATTCAGGAACTTGCAGTTCTGTTATCCAACTCTCGAGTCATGACAGGCTGCACCATTTCTACACTGGCCTTCACCATGGCAATGGAAGTAATTATTAGGACCTCGAAATGAGTAGTGAGAGGAGAATGGCTAACCTATGGTACACGGCTAAAAAGGATTGACAGTAGCGCTTTCGGTGCTTTCAGTTTGGTCTTCTTCCAAGGTTGCTCTGGCCGCTTACCGTGTATGAGGTTTCCCTGTCAACAGTAGACTGGAAGCCTTTACTAGTTCATACATTTGTAAATTGCTGGGAGTTCCACGATGCCGTAGCAGTGTAGCACTCTACGGATTCTAAAGAGGAGGCCTTGGTCTCAGTACGGCTCGCCCGAGATAACACAAATGCAGCTACAGCTGAAAGGAGTAAGTTGGTAGTAACTGAAACACAGCAGGTGAGTATGAGGTGTGTCAAGGTGGTGTCCCAGGTTAAGCAGGGAGAATGGATGAGATGGGAAAATTTGGAACAGTGTAAGATTTGCTGGCAACACCTGTGGACAATGGAACAGAAGAGGATCAGGGGTCGTATTATAAAATTATTTCCTATCTTGCTTTCCTATCTTATCTTTCATGGCTAGGACAGGCTTTTTCCTAAATTGGTATTACAAAAGCATTTCCTAAGTTAGCAATGTCTACAAATTTCCTAAGTATCTCATCCTATCCTAACATAAGTTAGGAAATCCTATCTAACGCCAATCTTATCCATAAACGACTGATCGAGTCTGAATAGAGCAGGTTACAGCTCGAGCTTCAGATAACTGTCACCAGAATATACAGTACATGTTTTTAAGTTATGGTGTTTAAACTAAATTTAGTTGTGGCAAAGAAACAGAGGACTATAAATTTTACTCAGGAAGAGAATATGGTTTTGATTGCAGAAAAAATCTACAACAAAATCTAGTTAACAACAATAAATAAATACCACTATTAAAAAAAAAAAGAAAAAAATGAAGCAATACTTATTAAATTTCAGTCATAAACACCATTTTATTTTAATTAGGAATGCCAACACAACAATATCTCACAGGCTAAAGTAAAGCTTAAAATAAGAACAGTGCTGTGATGTTCGTGCCTCCGGTGTGAAAGTGTGTAATATAATTGTGTACATTAAAGAGACCAAACTTGTATTTTTCGAGTTACATTACATGTATGAGCTGCTGGTTAAAATTCAGTGGAGCGTCTTGCTGTATAATACAATAACACAACATAATCAACACAGAATACTTCATATCTTATTACTCAGTAAAGGTTCAAATATCAGTTATCATAATGATCATAATCACTGAGAGTAACTTGTGAGCGCATCTACTCCAACTCCATGCTGTCCCGTACATAACACTTCTCTCAAAGGAGGTGGGGCTAGATCTAGACGTTACATGTAGCTTACTGTTATCGGTACACATCCCAAAATAATGGACACTATGGTCACTATAGAATATTCTGTATATAATAAGAAATATTTGTGCAATACAAAACTTAAAATCTAAAGCATAACAACAATACATGTACATAATTTTCTCTTTGTGTGTTTTACATGGTTTGTTCAATCTTGCAAACTAACAATTTTTCTTTTTCTAACTGACATATAGGAAAGGTTCCACCAAGTCCCAAATGTTATGAAAAAAACTTAGGAATTAATCAAGTAAGGAACGTTCTGTAATATGCTATTTCCTATCTGAAAGTAAGATAGGAAAATAAGTTAGGAGAGCATTTTCTGTAATATCAACTCTCCTAAACTTGTAGGTAGGACATTTTATCTGTGAAGATAAGACAAAAATGTCAGGATGTTAGGATGCTTTTGTAATATGGCCCCAGCTTCCTAAATCAGGTCCACATATGATGTTCTTCCATCATCGCAGAACCTAAATGTGTATGTAGGGGAGAACCAAGCACGTCCTTCATGTTCATCACCGGCTACCCTGAAGCACATTCTTACAGGATGCAAGTTGGCCATGAGCCAGGGTCGCTTCACTCGGCATCGTGACCAGGTGCTGTAATGTTTGGTATTAGAATAAGACTGACAGCTCATCGCCACAGAGAACAACATTACTCTGTCCAGGAGTGCAACCAACAGGAAAGGCTATTAGATCTAAGATTCCCCTGGACACAATTTGAGGTTGGTAGAGATTGAAGAATGCAGACAGATGTTGGCCACCACCTTATTTTCCCACCCAAGACTGCTACAACTACTCTTCAACCTGGCATTGTCCTGTGGTCAGTCCTAGCATGTTTTGTTCTCCTGGTGGCGCTAACAATGCCATGGGAGGATTCTGTGGATGAGGCATACGAGGGGAAGAAACTTCTGTATGCTGAGTTAGCATCTGAGGTGGAACTGCGGGGGTGGAGAGTCCAAGTTTATCCAGTAGAGCTGGGTTGTCTGTGATTAGTCACGCAATCCATGACCTAGATTCTCAGAGATACTGGATTCAGTGGACTGACGTTTAGTTGGTTCTATCCGAGGAGGCAGAGAGAAGTAGCAACTGGCTCTGGTTAAGGAGGAATGAGGCAATTGGGGACCATAAAAGAGAGGTGTTGGATTAAGTTAACATCAATGAAAAGGAATGGATGGCTAAGTTAAATAAACTGTGTTGGTTGGGGGAAGGAGGGGAATGGTGCTAGGACGCCAACATCACTCTCGAGCCGTTCCGAGATGTCTTGGACTAGTCGACGAAACGCCAAAGATGGGAGATGCTCATCTGATGACCCCTGCGAAGTGTCTTACCCAGCCTATTCCAGATGGTTAACATGCTGAAACACTAGGAAGGCCGCAAACAAGCTGATCCCTGGAGCCAGCATTACATTTCGGCTTATCAAATGGCTTCATGTAATACAAATCATTAGACTTTTCCCTATTTTTGGCACTAGCTAAAAGTGGTGGAGCTGGAAGGTGACATGGTCTGGTGGTTAGAGCTAAAAAAAAAAACCTGAAGGGTAGGCAATTCTGTTTTTATTTCCAAACTCAACTACTGAATTACTGTATGACTGTGGGGTAAATTTCAATTTCGTCAACCTAGCATGGGTGTAGGGCTTCTTTGAAAAACAGTATGCAGCCTATAAAGACAAATGTCAACAAACTTACTTTATAAATTCTTCTGTTTAGGTCACACATTCTCATAACTTTCATTTAAACAATGCTGGCTATGTGTGAGAGACAAAGCTTGTTGATTAGTTTCAGCTAATTGCATGGTGCATAACGTGTCAGATCATCAATCAGGTTGTAACAGCTACAAACACAAGCTAGTGCCACTGTAAACCATTTATATTTATCGTATAGTATTTATAAAGAAACAGTACGTTAGGAAGAATACCACAAGAAGTGCCAACAAAGCAGAAATTAAACAGTACTTTCCAGAAAACAACACTTTACAACAAATTACATATTTTTGAGAGATATTTTGTGACACCAACATTCTTTTACAAAACTGTACTCTTCTTATTTTCCAAATGAATAAAATCTTAAAAAGAAAAAAAAAAAACATTCATCCGTAGGTAAAGATGACTGTCCAATAGAAATAGCATATCACACACTGCTCAGCGATCTCTGAAAGCTATGCTATACATAGTTGTGTCCTTTCCTGAACAAAGAGATCTTAACTGGCTCTGATTGTTTGATTTTAAACCTTGACAGTCATGCTACATTAAGAAAAAATGGTAGGGCAAAGGGTAATGCTAATTACGATTTCTTTGCACGAGTCCCATCTGCTTTATTGTATTTTTCATGAACGCTGCAAAGTTGTCCCAGTGCACTCACAGCTCAGCCTGCCGATTTAAATATTTCAGCAAATGTGAAATAACAGCACCAACAACTCTCATCACAGACCCTACCCTCCCAGGCATTCTCATGAACAGCAGCTAGAAAGCAGGTGTAATTTGCAAATGCTAATTGAACCCACACACGGGTCAGCGAGTACCTTCGTCTCAAACAATGCTTTTACACTTTCAGCTTCCAGCTCGTTTTAGCAAGCTGCCGCTGGGTTTTTTTTTTTTTTTCATTTATTTTTTATAACCAGCTGGTTATACTGCTGTGTCTAAGAGCCCAGATCATGCAAAGCAGCGTGATTTTTTTTTTAGCTGTGTGATACTTCTTGGGTTTAATCTGGGTGATTATTTGTTTTTTCTTACTTGAACCAGAGCTGAGTTTTAGGGTAAAGCATATATGATAATTAATATCTGTTATTTACTCATTATGACATTGTCCATGGTGGCAGAGAAAATTTGAAAAAACTATTTCCCACCAATTACTAGGACACTAAAGATTTTGTGAGATGCCATTTTGTGTGTGACTGCACTCAAAATGGCATTACCGTGGGTTAGTTGATCAAAAAGTGTGTTTAATCTCCTCACATTGCCAAAAATTTTTTAAAAAAAATTAATAAATTGTAGGCCAGTACTGTATACTGTAAATGTATTTTCACAGACTAATTAAAGATTTTGTAATTATTCATTTATTGTAAGCTAAAATTACTTACATGGATTTAACATGGATAGAACACAACAGAAACAAAAAACAGTATCTGCTTTATTCCTAATATAAAAAGAGATTGTAGAGTGGACAGAGTTAAAAACAATACTTGATTCCATTCCAATTACCTACCAGACAAAAAAAAACAAATGTTACCCACTGCAAGATTCTTTTTTCTGCTGTTCTTTCAGAAATCCCTGTGACTCAATGGGCCTTTGGACAGTTGTCTGATGTATGAGAAGAGCGTGTATTTACAGTTGTCCATGCCCTGTCTCCTCTCTAATAACAGGCACATCATTTACTAAATAAACACCAGCTGCCCACATATCACTGACACTTGACTGTTTAGGTAGTTCAAAGAGCGTTAGCAAACATAGCACAACTATTAGGAAGTGAGAGCAAGCCTTCACTGTCAATAAAACTGGATGTCAAGTTGCAGGTATTGAAGATTTGTGCTTAGCCTGTCTTCTCTCAGGACAGTAATTCAGACCTTGAAGACCTGGTATGCTGTAACTGAAAGCCTTCTTCAGTTTCACCTCAAAAAGAATGTTCATTTACAGAATACACACACTTACTGTGAAATTGATTCCTTTCTGGTGAGTTTGCTTTTAGTCACTTTAGAAGGGGCTGTATTTTGGTTCACAGGATATTGCAGCCTGCTCAGTGTTCTGTTTCTACTTGGATGGCCTTTTAGTGTGAAGGCCTATTAAGTGTGATGCAGTGCTAAGGAAAGGAAATACTCCCTCAGAGTGGGAGAAAAGTCACAGCCCCAGCAGGCTTGGAGCACTGATAAATTGCATCTGGACATTTGAGACTGCAGAGAGGATATTGTGATAAGGAAAGCAAGCTATCAGCTTTCAAATGGGCCTCCCCCCTAAAATCTGTACTTCAAGCACTCACCTTCTATAGCACTGTATAAATCAAGCATATTTTAAAGACTTATGGGACTAAACAGCTAACTCAGATCCCCAAGGTGATTTTTTTTCCTTATAATCAAGGAATGTTTACATACCCTAGACAGGCAACCATTCTGCCCCAAAGAAAACCTGCTTCTAAGCCAGGTTAATTACAGTTGAGGATCAAATCATCAACTCCTTGTCAAATGAGATTTAAACACAAAGTATCGGGTTTCCGAAAAATATAGCGTTACACGTCCCCACGTGTTGCTACAACTGTTTAAATAACGTACTTGAAATTTTTCTTTTCATTGTTAACATCCTGACAACTTTTTACACTCATAAATCCTGTTTCAAAGCTCTTTTGTCTGCTCTAGTGCACTGACAGTGTAAGGATTTTTTTTTTAATCGTTCTTCCTGCAGTGACTTAGAGGACAGATCTCAAACCCAGTGCACTAGAGTGGACATTTTGAAAAGAGCTCTGAAACAGAATTTAAAGTTAGAAGTGTAAAAAGTTATCAGGATGTTACTACTGAAAAGAAATTACAGGTATGATATTTATACAGTTGTACAACACTTGGGGACTTATGACGCTTTATTTATCGGAACCTCGCTACTTAATCTTCAACAATAACCCTTGGGTTGGTTGTTGTCTGTTAAAAAAAAAAACTGGAACACTTGGTTAAATTATTTATAAAAAGTAACTTGATTGAAAGCTAACATTTTCTGTGGACTTCAATGTGTTTAGAATTAAAACCCCATGTGAAATTCTAAACACGTTCAAGTCCACAGTCATTTGGCACTGTGAACAGGCGGCTTCAGAACCAGATACTGTTTGGGGTAGGATTTATGTCCACTTATCCAACACATTAATGCACCTGGGATTATCTATATGGGGGTAATAGCACTTTTAAAGATTTAAGGTTGGTAAGTGCCTCCATAAAAAAAAAAAAAAGTGTTTTTCTGGAAGACAGCAGGGTTGGGATGCATTGACCTTAAAAGTCTTCAAATGTGTAAACATAAAACATACAACTGTTCTTTTTTTACTTTAGCCATATTTGAAAAAAGATAAACGTACAAAATCATGTATCAAAAATAGGCAACATACTAACTGCACCACAGCACTTACTAAAAGCGCTCAGTCAATTAAGAACACCTGTAGAGAGAGCAGTATTAGCACAACGGCTTTGACTAAAACAATCTATAATACTGAGCAGTGCACATACCCTGATTTATGAAAAGGCTTACAGAAGTCTGGAGTTTATATAAGGATCAATGTTGAATGAGTTACTATGCTTAATAGAGCTACAACGTAGTTTACATTACCAATAACTCTACTAAGCTCTACTAAGTTTAGTAGTTTATATGTCATACAAGCTTGTTTGTTTCCAAGTTAATGCTATTCAAACTTGGGGATGGGATTTTAAAATGTACACCTATCTGAGGCTTAAGTATTTCCAGCATATTACTTCATTATTGATAGCGGAAGAACTGATGTATTTTGCAGCGTTTACCCATTTTACCCATGCTACTTAAACATATCATCAAAACACAATAAGGGCTCTGTCAGTACAGACATAATGGAATGAAGACATTGAAAATGAATTGTTGTTGAAACTCTTGTCAGTTTACTAATCTTTTTTTAGTATTATGAAAGAGAGACAGAAAGCAAAAAAGTAGTTTCTCCTGAATATGTACATTTGCATAGTAATGGCAGTTCATCCTCTTGGCCCACACTAGCATAATTAACCATTCCTCAGTTGCACTAGAGATGTTTTAGTGACTATTCCAAGTATGTGTGTACATTCATGCAAAGGTTATTCTGATAAATTCCCCCTCTGGAAACAGTGGCACTAATGAAGCTCATCAATACCACCATTAATTTATTATTAAAAAAGAAAAACCTTTAGGCAGAAGGTCAACAGCAATCTATTAAAAAACATTTTCCAAGATGAGAACACTTTTAATTGCAATTAGGCCCTGACAATGTTTTCCATCAATCAAAGGCCTAGCAAATGGGGACTCTCTGCTTGAAGAATGCTGGGCTTGCTGCTTGTGACAATTTAGTAGACGTAGCCTTTCATGTCTCTACTGATTTCCTAGTTGTTACAGCTTTATTAATCATGCAAACCATCCCCCACCAAAAAGAGATAGCATGGTTCCTATGAAAGTGTTCTCTTGAGAGGATGTGACGTTCCAACACAGGCTGAATTCTAATGTGGTACTTTTCTATGTGAAGATGCTTGCATGAATATAGTAATTTGTTTTCCTTTTAAAACTCAGTATTTAATACATGTATTATAGTTTATTTGTGCAAAATGTAGAGCAAGCTTTGGGAAAAAAAAATATACGAAAATATATATATATATATATATATATATATATATATATATATATATGTATAATATATATATATTATATATATAATTTCTATTAATGATAAAATCAGTTTTAAAATGATAGTATAGAATATGAGGATTAATATAAAACATAACAATACAAAATTTGGATACTAAAAAAACCTGTTCTGATTCTTCACCTGTGCCTGACAGCCACCTGAATTAAAACTCAGAATAATATCATTAAATAATTTTAATTAAAAAGAAAGTTCTACATTATTTGTTTAAACATTGGTTAAGATTAATTGAAAAATTAAAGTAAAGCAATTGACATTTAAATCTTAAACTTGCTTAAATCTCTTTCTTACTTTTTACTCCTTCTCTGATGCGTCTCCTGTGATCTCTTTAAACCCACTGTTTTGGATAAAGGGTCAAGTGGTCAAAGCCTGTGATGGTTTCACAAAGCTCCTTTTTAGAATTGCTGAAATGCTCACCCACAGGTATACTGTTCTTTCTGCCCTTTAGTGTCACTCTACTCTTCAGCTTTAAGCTCATCAATAACTTCTCAAGGCCTCTGAGTGTGCCTTCTGTAATGGCCTTTAAAAATTATTTGAAAAGCTTTCTCCACTTGTACTGTTTGTTCAAACAAGACAATACGCACTCCTAGTCTTGCTGTCAGATACTTCTCTTGTCAGGGGAAAGAGGGAAAAATAACGGACTAGACAATTACAAAGAAAATAAAAGTAAGTATTCAATTATAACTGGGGTTAAAGTAAAATAAAAACTCATTGTCACCCTTGTCTTGTGTGAGGTCAAAGTGAAATATGGCGACAGTTTACAGTATGTGCACACATTTAATAAGTAAAATAGAAATGGCTATGGGGCAACTTTATTTGCTATTTACTTCTGCTTTGATCTGATTGTCAAAATGATCTGTGGGTTACAGCACCATAATTTGCAACGTTTAGCGCTAGTCCACATTTGTTTTATATTATGTAGCAGTTTATGTTTAATTCCTACTTTACAAAACAAACATGCCTTAACTTGCTTATTCTAGAATCTACAAGAATAAATGTGAAAAGCAGTCCCAGAACATTTTTAAACAAATACAAAATGTTTGTTTGTGATTCATTTATTATATTTGTATACAAACAACAGTAAACCAAAATGACGGTCACGTGTATAATACCTGTGTTGAAATGCATTATTATAATCATAACTCATTTCCTAGAAAATACCGCTCGCTACGCTGCGGATTCGGATATATCACAGTCCTGGAGTGGGCTCCACATTTTTAGAGTCTAACTGCGCATGCCTTAGCTGCAATATACAGAGACAATTTCACTTAGAATTACTGTTTGTTTTATTTTGTACTGCACATCACAAACTAAAATATGCAGTAAAAACAAAGCATTAATATTATACTGTTATCGTATACACACGCATTGCACAATAACACAAAGCAAATGAAATATCTACTTGCTGAAGCGGTTTTTTAAGCAATGCACTAGCAAATCAGGGCAGTGATGTCAGATCCCTAGCAACAAGCCTCCTATCTTGGGAATAGATTCTTTCAATGCAGCGGTTTGGGCATTTGAGAAAGTGGAGGAAGAACTGGAGGCTTAAGTGGATGAGAAGCAATTACCCTCAGCAGTATGAATTAAAACAGTGTGCTGCTTTTTATACAAAAAATGAGAAAAAGCAGGTTGTGCAGAGGATTTATATTGGACACTCCCAATAAAACGATGAAGTGTTTGTACAGTATTTTTTATTATCCTATTTGTTTTTCTATGGGTCTCTCACTATATCGTGGCCCTTGATATATAGCAGGTTTGTACTGGACCCCGACAACCGCAATATATCGAGTGGGTGGTGTATATATGTATATATTTTAACACGGCCACACTCACAGAGGTTCATTTGCCCCTTTAAAAACCAAAGAACTGACACAAAACTTGTTTTTTAGCACTTAAGCGCATGTTTAATAAGCAAAAACAAAATAAGCAAAAACAAAAATAAACACCTAGATCCTTCGGAGCGTTATCTGAACAATTGCAAGTTCCTTGACTAGCTCACAGGACAAATCGGAAGAGCCCTCTCTGATTGGCAATCACTGAGCATATTTAGAAAAAACTGCCCTATCAGGGCCCTGCTGTGAGGGGGAAGTCCCTTCTACTTCCTGTTGAAGAGGGATGTCCTCAGAGTAACATATCGCCATTTTCTCTCTCACTCCACTGAGACAGGTCACAGATTGCTTCATGCTTTCTTTGCCTGAATTTGGCTGATTTGTCATTTTTTTACCATCAAATTTAATTAATCCACGGTAGAATCACGCTTTCGAGCATTCTTGAGAGTGCTGCTACCTTATTCTCGCATCAGTTTACTGACTAGAGCTGGTTTTGACCCCTCTCGGAAGATTGGTAAACGGCCATTACTCTCTTTTTCACTGCACAAGGCTTCGTGTAGTTGCCAGATACCATGTTGAGAGCTGTTCTGGTGCTGTAAGAAGACCCTGCAGGCTCGCGGCATCGTCCTCAATGCCGATTAATCGGCCACAACGACCCAAAAAAAAAAAAAAAAAAAAAAAAAAAAAAAAAAAAACAGCTCGGGCCTAGCGCCCCTCTCAAGCCTCGGGCTCTCTTAGCGTGGCTGCGTTTGCCCTCGCCGACTGAATCGCACCTATCCGGTCCCAACTGATTTGGCACTGGTGAATCTTTTTAGAGCCGTTTACAGCCCGGCACCGAACACACACAGACACAGCCACAGCTGGCTGAGAGGCTGCAGGAGCGGGCAGCAGAGGCAGACACAGGGGAGTTACTGGCGGTAACTACAGTGATGACCGACTTAATGGGGGAGTTAGATCAGGCATCAGGCCGGTCTCTAGCGGCACTATTCAGACAGGACGCTCTCCTACAGGTCAGAGTATATCAAATGTTGTTGGGGCTGATGGCAGCTGCCTCAAGAATCCTTCCACAATGCGCCCGCTTCAAGCCTGGGTAAATACACTCAAGGTGCACCTGGTCCGTTACCGGCTGCGACTGTCCAGACAGTGTCGGAAGACATTGGGAGTGGTGGCTCCGTACTGGCAATCTGTGCCTCGGATCTCCCCTCGTATCCCCTCACAGAAGGGAAGTGATCACTACATATGCCTCCAGCCTGGGCTGGGGAGCAGTCTGGAATGGGAGAGGAATAAAAGGTCAGTGGAAGGGACATTGGCAGCGAGCGCACATATATGCTCAAGAGCCGCAAGCAGTGAACCGGGCATTATCTCATTATCTCAAGTTTTCCAAGATTGGTGTCTTGCCGAAGGTCACAATCTGGTGGCCTGCCCTATTGAGATAATATTAATCATCTTACAATACTTGATGCAGTAAAATCAGCGTCCACTTTGAAGGTATACCTGGCAGCAATATCAGTGTGACAAGATTGACTCGGTGTCCCCTGGGGCACATTTCCTGGCGGTGCAATTTCTTAAATGGGCTCGGAGGCTTCGTCCTCCCATGAAAAGTATGGTCCCCAAGTGGAATCTAGAACTGGTACTGCAGACCCTTATGGGTCCCCCATTCGAGCCCATGGCGTCAGCAGAACTGCACCCTATTTCATTGAAGGTGGCATTTTTAATAGCCATTACGTCTGCCAGACAAGTTAGCTTCATGCACTGTCCATTGATGACACATGCAAGGCTTTTACGGGAAATGACTCGCGGGTAACATTAAGAACAAATCCATCCTTTTTGCCAAAGGTGGTATCTTCATTCTATATTAACCAACCAGTGATTTTGGAAACTTTCATACCTCCCCTGCATGAGTCAGAGGAGGACCGTAGACAGCACACGCTATGCCCAGTTCGGGCTCTGCACTGTTATCTGGATAGGACAGCGTCCTGGAGACAGTCCAACCAGCTGTTTGTCTGCTACGGGTCCCGCTCTAGAGGTCAGGCCCTATCGAAGCAATGTCTAGCGCACTGGGTGGCAGATGCTATACGCTTGGCGTATTGACAGACGGACTCCCCGTTACCGGGCGACATTACGGCCCATTCTACCAGGGGCCAGGCAACTTTGTGGGCTTTCCTTCATAGCGCCTCCTTAGATGAGTTATGCAATGCTGCTACATGGACAGGTAGTCAGACATTTGTGCGTTTTTACTGCCTTGATGTTGCCAACCAAGTGAGACCCTCTTTGGGCTCTAGGGTGTTGCAGGCGGCATGCCCTTAATCGTCATGTGGGCTCTGAGGCTATCGCCGTGAGGCTGTTCGGTCGGTAATCTGGAGCCACGGTAGCTTTGGTTCAGCTTCCCATTCGGTAATGGTTGTCATTCAATTGAAAGGGAATGTTGGGTTATTACCATAACCCTGGTTCCCTGAAAGAGAATGACAACCATTAACGAATGGGAAGAGCCCTCTCTCTCCCACCTCCTGTTGAAGAGTGACATCCTCACAGTAACATCGCCATTTTCTTTCGAAATCAGAGGTCAGCTGGGGGCACACCTCAAAGGGTATGGTTGTCATTCTCTTTCAGGGAACCAGGGTTATGGTAATAACCCAACATTCCTTTTTGCTTACTTTTACTACGCAGTCAGCACTTCACACAGCAGTTGCCCTGAATAAACTGGGGTTTATATACCCCAGAGAAACATGTATAGGCAGCTGGAACCAATTTACAATTATTACCAACTGCAAAAACAATTAAAAAATTACAAATACCATAATCAAAACAATTAACACACGGTTGCACGTGTATTTTGGCAGGGAGGATTTTAATCTTTTCCCTGCCAACCAAACAGCCATTCCAATTGCAGGGCTCTACTTCCTTGCGCCAATAGGGGCAATAATGAGCTTCACAGTGACAAAAATTCATTTTGGTGATGACTCGGAAAATCTCCAAAATATAAGTCCCAAGAATTCTCAGCTGGCTGACTTCATCTTTCAAAATACTGCTTGTCTCAACTAATTGTGTAGCACTGACAGTGTATATAACATAACACGCTTGCACACTGAAGGCTATAGTTTCATCAAATCCCACACATGCCAGATCTTTTTTTTTTTTTTATATATAAAAATATATATTTTTTGCATGCAAATGTTCCATTTTAAAACAGAAATAAATAACATAATATAATTGATACAGATGTCATAATAAGTTTTTTTTCTATTTCCATGCTGACGAAACAAGTTAATATATATATATAGATATATATATATTAGATATATATATATATATATAATATATACAGTTGTACATTTTTGCAAATTTAACGATTCCGTTGCTTTTGTTCAATTCAACAGTAATTTAAGCCGACAGGACCTTATATCACTAAGGATGTACGTATACTTTTTTCAGGAACTTAAACTGTCAAGTAGATTCCCTTTGATCTGCAAAAATCTGCAAGGTTTCAAGGAAGAGAGGAAGTCAAGGACAGTTCCTCTCTTATATATATATAAAATGTATATATATATATATATATATATATATATATATATATATATATATATATATACAGTTGTAGTCAAAGAGCAGTAGTATAACTTCTAGAAGTGGATGTGGAAAAAAGTTACAAGAAATAGATGTCTACAATTATTTGTTTTAGCAATTATTTTGCAAAACTCTAAAAATGCTAATTCAAAAGTATTCCTACCCTGACAAGCTAGTTTAGGCACCTTTACCAATAATACACTCTTTTGAATGATTGGGCTATTTGTCAGTGACAAAGCTTTTGGTATGATTCTTTAATGATTTTTTACCATTTTTCACAAAATTGTTCCAGTTCATTCAAATTCCGAGGATTTCACTTGTGCACAACCTCCTTCAACTCATACCAAAGATTCTCAATTGGATTTAGATCGGGACTTTGACTCGGCCATTCCAGAACCTTGATTTTATTCTTCTTTAACCATTCTGAAGTAGATTTGTATGTGTGCTTTGGATCATTGTTGTGTTGGAACATCCAGCTGTGCATTAAATCAAGGTTTGTTGGGGAGGGTTTCAGATTATTGGAAAATATCTTTTGATATGCTATGGAATCCATTTTACCATATAGTCGAATGAAATTTCCAGTGCCATTAGACTGTGCCATTAAAAAACAGCCCCATAGGAGGATATTACCACCCCCATGCTTGACAGCAGGTATGGCGTTCTTTTCTTTGTACGCCTCACCAGACTTTCTCCGAATGTAACAACTATCAGCATGACCAAATAGCTCAATTTTTGGTTTCATCACTCCACAAAACTTTTGACCAGAACTGATATCCATCATTTAAAGGCCATTTTGCAAAACGTGTTATTGTCCTTCTGATGTTTTCCTAAGAGTGGCTTTTTCCTTGGCCTGCAACCATTGAGACCTTCACCATGCAATACTCGGCCTGTGGTTGAAATGGAAACCCCAGACCTACTTGCAGCAAATTAAATCTTGGATTGTTATTAATTTTCCTCATAATTCTTCTACTTGTTCTTGGTGAAAAAACCTTCTTTCTTCCTGACCAAGGGAGTGTTGTGACAGTACCATGAGTCTTGTACTTCTTGATAACAGAAACAATAGTTGAAAGTGAGATACTTAAATGTTTGGAAATCGTCTTGTATCCTTCTCCAGTTTTATAACAATAAATTATTTTCTGGCTAAGGTCTTCAGATAGCTTTTCACTTTTTCCCCATATTGACTTATTGGTAATGACAGCAATCATCCTATGCCTAACACTTTTATACTTTCTAAGAATGTTAACCTACTATACAGCATTTTCTAGGCTTTTCTAGTATTGGGTTCTTCATTATCATACTGAAATTTCTAGCTTACCGTGTGATAGCTGGGGTCTGTTGATGAAGATTAAGATTTTGGCTGCCAAAGTAGGCTTTTCTGCGCACATTCTTTGATATAAACATGTCTATAATTTTTCAGCATTCACGTTATCAGTTCTGTCTTTGTTAATGCTATCAAA
Source organism: Polyodon spathula (assembly GCF_017654505.1). NCBI lineage: Eukaryota > Metazoa > Chordata > Actinopteri > Acipenseriformes > Polyodontidae > Polyodon > Polyodon spathula. Next base: position 50,914,909 of record NC_054534.1, on the reverse strand, counting down.
GCCACCGTATCTAAAGTTGTCAATGTTTTTGCTTTCCGGGAAGAGTGGCCCCTGGATAAATAATGAAAAATATGTTGCTTTGTTTTATTTTATTTTTTGGTAGCAGTGAAATTAAGATTTCCGCTGCCTAATCCAAAATATTATTGTCTTGTAAAGCATTAATGTTTACCACTTTTTAATTATAGTTCTTTGTATATTTCCCACATTAAAAGTAATCTCTCCCGCAGTCCTACTGCAGTTATGATCTGTTAAATTTTTAACCCTTTGCCTATTGTGAAAATGTTACCTTTTTGAAGTCTGACTGCCATAACTTGACTTCACAGCTTGTATCAGGGCAAATAACCACCAAAAGTATACCGTATTATACCTTTATAAACAGCTAGTAGTCTGAAGATTATTAAGAGAATAATAATAACAGAGATAACAGAGTTTCCACTCTGTGATGAAAGATACCCTACGATTACCTAGTTTGAATGTAAAAAAGCATGTTCAAATGTACTTTCTTTAGAAATGTCATCATAAGTGTAATTTAGTGATCTCCTACCTGAAAACTGTAAAACTACCAGTGGTAGCCACAACTCTCAGGAACTAGAATCAGAAAAAATGTTATAAATACTGTGTATGGTTTTTCTTTTACATCAAATTGTTTGGCGTGTGTGCAGGCTCCTCTACTTCAGATTCTTTACTAGAATCAATGTGAAGAAGTTCGCCATCAGAGAGATTTGTCAACTCATCCACATTTTTTGTAAAAAAATAGTTTTTTTCTTTTAGGTTGTAAGCATTCTAGTTAACATTTTTCTCATTTCTTCTTGAGTTAATGAATATTATGGACAATATGGTGTGATTTCAGGTGTTATGGAAATTCATGGTTAAATTCATATTAATATAAGCATTTCCCTGATATTTAATTCAGACTCTTGTCTGTGGGTCATGCTGTGGGGAACGGATTGTTACTTCAAAGCTGATTCGATGAGGCACAAGTCACAAACTGTGTTAACTCTTTCAAGCTAACCTTCCAAAATGTTATCTGATTGTCTCTAACGTGTCATAAAACTTGCCAAGTGACAACGCAGTTGTACCATTATTGTGTTAAAAGTTAGTTAAAATGCTTTAAGAATCATTTTTAATTACATAACTTGTGGTCACAAGATTAATAGTTATTTTAAGTAAGTTTCCCAATAAATCTAGAGTATTGTTTTAAATATTATAAATATGAATCTTATAAACTAATAACTATTTTTGAATATTATCATATTCATATGAATTCTCCAATGAATGTAACTAATGTTATATTGAATAGGAGGTTTAATTGCTAAATGCAAAATGTTCTGATAACAAAATAGGCGGATACATTTCATTTCTAACCCTGTTTGTGTAACACACAACTGTCTATCAAATACTGTGAACCAATGGAAGGACCGACAAGGACTTGTTTACAGTAGAAGGAAATGCCCTTACATCGTGTTATTTAAACTCAAAATATGGATTTTCATGCTCTCAGCTCTTCTACTCTCTGGGCTCTTGCTGGATTCACTCTTTCTTCAAAACGTCTCATTGCTCTCAAGTCATCAAACTCTGAAGTTGTCCAACAAAGACACAATGATGTAATCTTCCAAGCTGTCCCGGAGAAGATGGGCTGCCCCCGGAACGACGAAAGCTTTTGTCTATAGTACAGACTTCACAGAGATACTGCACTGCGCTGCTGCCAAACAAACTTCTACAGAGAGGACGAGCATGTTAAGAAGACTTTGTTTTAAACATCGCACCAACAGAATAAGTATCAAACTTATATTGTGTGTTTATAAGTAACTGAACTGAAGCCATGATATTGATATCGTCACAATACGTAACGTGCGTCTATCCAACTAGATGGTGAACATTGTACATGCGTACTTAGCCACTTGAAAGCTGGCGCATTCATAAGTAATGCGTGACTGAACCAAACAATGCGTGATGAACTATTAAAGAATGTTTCACTAATGCAGAACTCTATGACCAGAAAGCATATCAAGGATTAATTATGAACATTTAACAATGCATTACTTTTCCTTGAATGTTTTATTTTGTTTCTTCTTTATACGTTTTTAACTATGAAGCCGAACCTTTATTCTTCTTCCTTTGAGAATATGAATAAATGTAATAATAATTTGGATTTTTAGGTTTATTTTTGTCTTATAACAAATACACATTTATGACTGATTTGAAATACATAAACATACACAATATTAATTGTTAATCTCTTTTCATCATGAATCTAGGGAAAAGCCAGAATTGCTAGTTCTTATTGAGGTATTGTGTTTATTATGGTTAATTGCATTATGAGCTATAATGGGTATTTTCTTTCATGGTAATTGGCAAGGACACAGTTGTGACAAACCCTATATATAAAACGTAAATATGCATAACACAGGTAAACTATGCACTTGTTATCGCTGAATCTCAGAACAGAAAACAAAAAACAAAAACTACTTTCGTTTTGTAACTTGCTGTATTGGCTAAATAAAACCATTACTGATTGGTTGTTAAAGCCTTTGAAGATGTCAGTCATTTCATTTGTAAGCAACCAATGGTTGATTAAAAAGGCTTTAAAATGGGCGTCTAACATTACCATTACATCATACGATTTCTAGCATATTGGAAATAAACCTGAAGAAACATTATTTTTGCTATTGTCTATGATAGACCACCAGAATTTACAAGTGAGGGGGCATGGTGAAAATGCTTACCTGGTAGGCCAAATCCAGCTGCAGACAGAAGATGGAAAATGCTGTAAATGATCTTACTTCCCCCCCCCACCCCCCCTCTCTTTTGGGTACCAAATATGTATGATCTCTCTAATTATTTGCTATGGAAAGCCACCTGAAGCTACAGCTTATTCTAATGAAATATAGGCTATTGGGAGTTCAGTTGGCAATCATTATCAAACATGTGTAACAAACAAATGTTTTCTGAGGCCGTTGGATTTTCAGTCAGGGTATGCCTAAAAGCGGGTACAATTTTCTCACCAAAGAACCACACTACTTCAACCTGGCTGGCCCAAGAGCAACTCTGACAATCTTTCCCATTCTTAAAATGAACACTTACAATCACTTTATTAAGCATTACTAGTGCGTGGGCAGCTGGGAAAATACAGCTTGAAGTGTGTAGTAAATAAGCATAGACCCCTGCATTGCAACTGTCACTAAACACACAAGCCTGAGACATTCACGATTTTAATGAGCTATTTACTAGTTTAGATATCAGAGGTGTTTTCACATCAAACAAGCAAGGCAAGCTGCTCTACTTCACTTAGAATTTACAAGAAAATCTTTACATTCATTGGGAGAAAAATAATTCAGATTTGTTTTGGTATATTTTCTGAAATGTTTGTTTTGAATTTCAAGAAGCATTTAAGTCTTACCATATGCACTGTTTTATGCCCATGGAAACCTTCAATTCAAGGAGCAGTTAAGAAACACTTCTATTGGTCAGACAACAGTACTGTGAAAAAGTTAACATAGCTATAATACCCTCAATAACTTCTGCTAAGGAATGTCCAAAAAACATTTATGAACATACATAATGGACAAGTGGTTATCAAGATAAAAGGTAAAAATGTGTGCTATAAAAGGTCAAACAAACAGATGGCACCTCCATTATCTGCTTATAAGCAAAAATATAGTTCACAGGCTCAATTTACAACATACAGTAGTTTCCAGATTTGTTTGTTTTTTCATCTTCCAACGTGTTACAACATAGCGTCATGGCCCAAGGCAGGAATCAGAGACTCAGAGTCAAGGAGCTGCAGTGAAGCACTGTTGCACCCATTTATTAACAAACAGAAAAGAAAAACAAAAATTTAAACAAAATGCACAAATGTACACAAACACTGCTGTTAGGCTGGGCAATTGCCTCCACTGACCCGATACAAACAAAACAAAATTTCACTCACCTAACTCCCTCTCTCCCCACAAAGCAGTTCTCCTCCTTTTTATACATGTAGCCACTCCCCAATTAGCACTCAATTACCTATTTCGGGAATGGCCACACCTGTGATTGTTGGCAGGGACAGATTGAACCCCCTTCCTGCCATCCTTACATTCCCACACAAGCAGGGCTTTTGCCTTCCCACACAATGTATGAACAAAAAAGCATATAACAGACAATCAAATTGTGGTTCTGTTAGATTCAATTTAATGTTTTAACTGTTATAATCTAGTTCACACTGATGGAATATCACAGTAATGCTGGTTGGTCAACAATTACATTTACATACAGTACCTAAGCCTAATGTCTTTAAAATAGCTGAACCCAAATAATTAAGCATAAACTTAAAAGGTTTTGTGCATATATACACACATGTTGTTTTTTTTTTTTTCTCACAAACCAAAAAAAAAACAGCATAGCACTCATAGCAAGTGCAGCTGAAAAAGTGCCAACAAAGAATTCAATTCATACCAACCCAGACAGACCTATAAAACTCGACCTAATTAGTCAGATTTCTGTTTTCATATTACTATTACTGTCAACTCTGTAGTCAGTGCAATCATTGCATGTAGAAGAAATAAAGACAACTCCCCTTACTTGTATAAGCATCCTTCAAATCGTCATAGAAACATGCATTTTTATTGAGATTACCTCTTGGGGAATTTTCCTCCTCACAGTTGGCACAAGAATAATAATAAACCTTACTCTTGAGTAAGCCCCCTTCATTTAGTCCTTCATTTAGTGCTGCAATAGGAATAAATGGCTAATAATTTCAGGTTTCCAAACACATGCCCACCTGCACTCTTATGCCTTCTGTAGGAAAATATTGGGACATGTAGAAATCTATGTACAACAACTAGACTGTATAACATTACTTTGATAATGAAAGGGTTAGTGTATGTTTCAAACAAACTGTGCAAGCATGCAAGAGTGAGTGGCACTGAAGCAGCTGGGGGTGCACATTGTGTCAGTCAAAGCAGAACATCCTGTTATTAGTACATTTCATGGTAAATAGGATAAGTTTAGAAGGAACTCGTTAAAGCAATGGAAAGAATGGTTTTGAGGAAATTAAGCTAGTTATTCAAGCTTAGCAAATGATTAGATACAGGGCAGGTTATGACCCTGATACAATGTAACCAAGCATGGAATTAAAGTGCATGCATGCAATTAACATTGTGTGTTAAGGAAACCGGGTAATGTCAACCAAGGTTGTAACTGCCAGTTTAGGGCACGGATAAAGTTAAGGCCTCTACACATTGGACATGTGTAGAGACCATAACTTCAATTTAGTGGTCACCAATTATTTTTTTTTTTTAATTATTTTCTCTCAAATTATTATTTAGGCTCAGCTCACCGCTACCACCCTGGCGCGGACTCAGGAGCGGCAAAGACGAACACATGTTGTCCTCCCAAGTGTGTGTCACCAGCTGACTGCTTCTTTTCACACTGCAGACTCACCATGCAGCAACCTCAGAGCTACAGCGTCAGAGGACAACGCCGCTGTGGTCAGCTTACAGGCAAGCCTGCAGGCGCCCGGACAGTCTACAGGGGTCACTGGTGCGTGGTGAGCCGAGGACACTCTGGCTGACCTAGCCGACCCCCCTCCCAGGCGGTGCTCGGCCAATTGTGCACCCCCTGGGAACTCACATCTACAGTCAGTAATGGAATTGCCTGGACGAACCGGAGACGTCAAGGCTATAGGGCGCATCCTGCGCTCCACGAGTGCCTTTACCAGGTGCACTACTCAGGAGCCCTTACAAAATTATTTTTGATACAAGACATTCATTTTATTTTATTAGCTGTATAACAGGACTATCATACTTGTGATTTTTAACTTAACTTTGTTAATGCATCAGCTAAGGTTGATGATAAAATAACAAAAGTTGGGAAATGTGATGTTAGAGTTTTTAACCCTCAAAAATGACAAAGGAGTTCTGCACACCAATAAAGTAGTGGTGCCAAGCCAGTGCCAAAATAACCAAAATAATTAATTTAGACCACAGTAATTAATACCAAAAAAAACATCATCTCAATAGCAAGATTATAATATACCATTTTTTTTTTTTTTTTTTTTACAAAAAAAATTTGAATCAAATTCCACAGTCATACAATAAGAAACTAAAGTTTTCAAAGAATTAATCCAAAGGACCTCTCTACACAACAAAAGATTATCTAAATCCCACCCTCCTAGGTAACTTAACTTTTTCAATTCCCCAATAACATAAAGAGGAGATAGGGTGCTTAGCTTCAGTGAAATGTGCAGCAACAGGATAAATAGTATTTCTGCAACGAATTGAGCTTCGGTGTTCATCTATACTAAATTTCAAGGAATGCTTAGTTGTACCAATGAAGCCTTGCCACAAAGACAGGAGATCATATAAATCACACCCATAGTTTTACAACTAATGGCACCCTTCATAGAAATAACCTCACCCGTAATTGAATGTTTGAAAGGCCGTCATTTAAAAGTACTGTTGCATTGTGCACATGAGCCACGTCTATAATTGCCACCTGGTATCAGGGTCAGCAGTGATTGTATTGCAATAGGGGGCAAATCAGCCCTCACTAAAGTATCTCTTAGATTTTATCCTTGCCTAAAAGTTAGCAATTTAGAAACAGAGTTTCTTGATTGATTTTGATTACCCCTTTTAATTTATCTGCACATTTGGAATATTTTGTAATTAACATAACCAGATTAGTATTCATTTCAGATTTGTCTTTAAGAAAAATTCATCTTGAGATGTTGAAGAGATCTTAGTGATGGCAATATTAAAATATTTGTTTTTAAAACCTCTATTTTCAAATTTGACCCTCATATCAGAAAGATTTTCTTCAAAATCAGACTTGCGTTTACAGTTTCGCCTAATTCTGCAGACTAAAAGGTAGATTGTTCGTCAGGTGTAGTGGGTGAAACAATGTATTACAATCAGCAGGTTTTCTCTACAAGGTGGTGTATAGATAATCCTCATCTTTAATCATCCACAGATCCAAGAAATTAATCCGCTCATAATCATGTTGAATGGTAAATTTGAGGTGTTCATTGCAAGAATTTCAAAAAATAATTTCAAAAAAGGTGAAATTGCTGACGCTCTTGGACATTTCCTTTCCACAGAACAAGAATATCATCAATGTATCTCTTCCACACTACGATATGTTGAATTTCTGGATTCAGAATAAATAATTCCTCCAGATATCCAACATGTAAATTAGCACAATTTGGGGATAAAGAGGCACGCAATTCAGATTGAAAAGCAAAATAATTTTTTAATAATACCAACTCTGTCAGCGCTAGGATACATGAATTAAAAGGTAAAAATCCAAATCTCTCCTTTTAAGGAAATGTTCAAGAGCTTGCAAGCCACCATCATATGGAATATTCATGTAAAGAAACTCCACATCAAAAGTATCCTAAATAATCTCATCAAAAGGAACCCTTAAAGAATCAACTATATTAACCATATCCCCAGTATCTTGAACATATGAAGGGTGCCCACAGACAACAGGTCTAACAAAGAAATCAACAACACTCGAAAAAGTAGAAGTCAGCGAGTCTATACCCGCACCTATTGAACAAACTGGGGATTAGGCAGTTTTCTATGGATTCCCTCCCACCCCCTTTACAAGCAGTGGAAGGGGAAATGCAACACAAGCAACCAGACGGCCATCACCAGTTAAGACAGACGACATACAACTCTATAGGTATTATTTTTATTTATCAACAAAACATATTCTAACGTTATTTTAAGATGCCTCTGAACAAGAGAGTAACCAATCAAGTAACAATATATCCAAACATTTAAATAAATCAATTGTGTAACAAGATAAATCAAGTTGATTAATAACTCAATTTAGTTAATATTGAAACATATTAATAGCTTTAAACTAATTATATGTATAGTATATATAGGATTCAACTTGGATGTATATCTATATAATTATATATATTAGTATCTATATTATATATCAAACTAGTTTAAGATAAATTTGTTCCTTATAACAAAAAACCATATCTTATAAACAAACTGGTATTTGAATATATTTAATTTAAATGAATGTTATCAACTAAAAAACATCATTCTATGAACAAACTTAACAAATGAATATCCCAAAAGAATGTTTTTTTTTTTTTTGTTAAATACTGAATTTTGACCATAAGTTGGTTAAGGTGAAATTTTGTGAGTTAGACAGACTCCGACACATTTAACTCAATGTGGAACAGGAACAGATTTTAGCCTTTTGGCTGACAGTGACTTGGGGATGCTGTTTGTGCATTGTGGTGATTTTGTTAGACAGAAAGTCCCAAGCAGTACTTATATCATATGTAATAAACTATAACACTAATATTATGGGTCAAATATATAAAAACATCTCACCATACAGTACAGACCATCGTAAATCAAGGCTATGTTTCTTGTATTTTACCAGTATTGCCTGCACAGTTGTAATGTATCTATTAGAATACAGTGAATTAGCAGTACAGCTTTGGCCAAGTTTTGCATCTCCCTATATAATTAAGCCATTTTGTTTTACAAAGTCAAATGAAGCATATATATATATATATATATACACACACAGTACTGTGCAAAAGTTTTAGGCAGGTGTGAAAAAATGCTGTAAAGTAAGAATGCTTTCAAAAATAGGCATGTTAATAGTTTACATTTATCAATTAACAAAATGCAAAGTGAGTGAACAGAAGAAAAATCTACACCAAATCAATATTTGGTGTGACCACCCTTTGCCTTCAAAACAGCATCAATTCTTCTAGTTACACTTGCACAGTTTTTGAAGGAACTCGGCAGGTAGGTTGGCCCAAACATCTTGGAGAACTAACCACAGTTCTTCAGTGGATTTAGGCAGCCTCAGTTGCTTTTCTCTCTTCATGTAATCCCAGACAGACTCGATGATGTTGAGATCAGGGCTCTGTGGGGGCCATACCATCACTTCCAGGACTCCTTGTTTTTCTTTACGCTGAAGATAGTTCTTAATGACTTTCGCTGTATGTTTGGGGTCGTTGTCATGCTGCAGAATAAATTTGGAGCCAATCAGATGCCTCCCTGATGGTATTGCATGATGGATAAGTATCTGCCTGTATTTCTCAGCATTGAGGAGATCATTAATTCTGACCAAATCCCCAACTCCATTTGCAGAAATGCAGCCCCAAACTTGCAAGGAACCTCCACCATGCTTCATTGTTGCCTGCAGACACTCATTCGTGTACCGCTCTCCAGCCATTCGCTGAACAAACTGCCTTCTGCTACAGCTAAATATTTCAAATTTTGACTCATCAGTCCAGAGCACCTGCTGCCATTTTTCTGAAGCCCAGTTCCTGTGTTTTCATGCATCGTTGAGTCGCTTGGCCTTGTTTCCATGTCGGAGGTATGGCTTTTTGGCTGCAAGCCTTCCATGAAGGCCACTTCTGACCAAACTTCTCCGGACAGTAGATGGGTGTACCAGGGTCCCACTGTTTTCTGCCAATTCTGAGCTGATGGCATTGCTGGACATCTTCCGATTGTGAAGGGAACTAAGCATGATGTGTTTTTCATTTGCTGCAGTAAGTTTCCTTTGCCGACCACTGCGTCTACGGTCCTCAACGTTACCCGCTTCTTTGTGCGTCTTCAAAAGAGCTTGGACAGCACATCTGGAAACCCCTGTCTGCCTTGAAATTTCTGCCTGGGAGAGACCTTGCTGATGCAGTATGACTACCTTGTGTATTGTTGCTGTGCTCAGTCTTGCCATAGTATACGACTTTTGACAGTAAACTGTCTTCAGCAACCTCACCTTGTTAGCTGAGTTTGGCTGTTCCTCACCCAGTTTTATTTCTCCTACACAGCTGTTTCTGTTTCAGTTAATGATTGTGTTTCAACCTACATATTGAATTGATGATCATTAGCACCTGTTTGGTATAATTGTTTAATCATACACCTGACTATATGCCTACAAAATCCCTAACTTTGTGCAAGTGTACCTAGAAGAATTGATGCTGTTTTGAAGGCAAAGGGTGGTCACACCAAATATGGATTTGATTTAGATTTTTCTTATATTCACTCAGTTTGCATTTAGTTAATTGATAAATATTATCTATTAACATGTCTATTTTTGAAAGCACTCTTACTTTACAGCGTTTTTTCACACCTGCCTAAAACTTTTGCACACTACTGTGTATATATATATATATATATATATATATATATATATATATATATATATATATATATATATATATATATATATATATATATATACACACACACACACACACACACACACACACACACACACACAGTGGTTTGCAGAAAATTTCACCCCACTGCAAAGTTTTCACATTTTGTTGGCACCTCAGCATACTCCACTACGCTTTCAAATTAGACTTTACATGTAGAATCTACACAAACTATTCCACATTGATAAAGTTAAAAAATGCATATAGAATATAAATAAGTAAGATTTATAGAGAAAACCAGATTCATCTCAGTTACATAAGTATTGAACCCCTTAGCTACTACAGCCCTAAATCAACTCAGGTGCAAATGATTTGCTTGAAAGGTCATAAAATTTGTGAAATGGTTTCAGCCTGTATGTACTCAAAGTGGTTTAACTTGTATATAATTTCCCTCAGGTATATAAAGACTTTTAAGCTGCAACTCACATAGTGATCCAACAAAGCAACCATGAAGACCAAGGAGCTTTTCGAACCATCAAACCATCTCAACCGTCAAGCATGCTGGTGGTAGCATCATGTTATGGGGATGCTTCTCTTCAGCAAGGACTGGAAAGCTTGTCAGTATAGAGGGGAGAATGGATGGTGCAAAGAACAAGCAAATCCTTGAGGAAAACCTGTGAGTCAGCCAAGACTCTGAAACTGGGAAGGAAATTTACATTTCAGCAGGACAATGACCTGAAGCACAAAGCCAAAGCCACACTGGAGTGGTTGAACAAGAAGAGAATTAATGTTCTTAAGTGGCCCAGTCAAAGTCTTGACCTGAATTCAATCGAAAATATACGGCTAGACTTGAAGATTACAGTCCATTGACGATCCCCAACAAACTTATTAGAACTGGAACAATTTTCCCATGAAGAATGGGCAAAAATTTCACTGTCTTACTGTGCACAGCTAGTAGAGACCTATCCAAAAAGACTCATAGCAGTATTTGCTGCAAAAGGTACTTCTACCAAGTACTGACTTTAGTGGCTGGATACTTGCAACCAGTACATTTCATTTTGTACATCTTCTTAGCAAGCTTTGCTGACATTTAACATCCTCCTCATATAACAGTGTTCAGTTTAACCACTACAGCTTTAAATAAAAAAAAGTGCACATTGTTGTGTAGTCAAATCAGGGTTGCCAAGGGTTGTCATTTAGTTCTTACTGAATGCAGATTTACACTATATGTACAAATACATTATAAAATAGCCTAGTTTTGTGTACTTATATTTCTTTAGGTCTTATTTACATGGACACATTTGCAGACTGGAACACAGCTGAACTGTCAGTGAGTGAAGTTCTTCCAGTTTGTGTGCAATTCCATGTCTGTTTAAAAAAAAAGTTTGGGCCCCCATGACTTTGGGCCCTGGGCAGGTGCACAGTTTGCCTATGAGTTAATCCGGCCCTGGTTGTCTAGCCTAAGCATGTCAATCTGTCCTGAGTCTGATAAGCAACCAACAGTGCCTACCAGAACCGCACTACACTAACAGTGATGAGGAGTAAAAAGCTTTGAGAATCTGCCCAGGATGTGCTACAGATCCTGCAACTTAAGCTGAATATTTTGCCTATTTCAGCAAGCACAGTACTTCCTTCTTCAAGCAATGGTCTATTTTGATAGCCTACCTTGATTTATACATGGAGGTGCTGCTCATGTTATAAAAGGCCAACTGAAAGCATTGTATTTTCTTCATGCATACAAAGCTACATAGACAAATACCTCAGTCATATTGACCTGAGGAATTATGTTTGTATACAAGATCAGTTCTAAATATAATAAACATCTAAAAGTTCTTATTTTCTGTTTGTGACCCATACCTACAAAAAGACTTAAAATATTATACGGGAAAAAAGTTACATTTTAAGTAACAGTTAAGTTGACGAAGGGATTTACTCTTACATGTGTATTTACTGAGTTTTTGGGGGAACATTGTTATAAAAATCTCTATTTGTGCCTGTTTTGTTTCCCCAGCCATTATGAAGCTATATATATATACTTTTCAAGTTAAGAGTCACAGGTTTTGATAGACAAAGATCTAATACACAAACAAGAAAACCACTAAAAACAGGAATGTTGTGCACAAATGTACATTAGTTTTTTTTTATGTATTGTACAGTCAACTAAAAAACAACTAAAAAAGGTAATGCAGTTGTGTCTGGTGCTAACGTCCACTGGATTACAGTATAGCCAATGGGTATTTTTGTGGGATGTTTTGGGGGAACAACTCATTTAAAAAATAAAAAAACAACTGACACTGAGCCTGTTTCATTCTCTCATCATAATGAAGCCACAGGTATTCAGATGTTGGAAGTCTCACAAGCTTTCATAAAAACAAACTTCCAATCATCTGTCTTAAATGAGATCATGTTAATTTAGTCTCCAGATTTTGAGAATAAAGCTACACTTGACTAACCTATTGTCCGCTTGTTCTTGTATTTACAGTAAACATGTGTATGTGAAGGTGGTGGTGGAGATAAAATCTGTGAATTTCCCTTTAAGAGAACAGTGTCTCTCCAGTCCTGTGCTCTAACATATAAAATATTAACAGGCAATTTTCTGCTGCACCTCTGTCACTTCCATTATGATTCCACACGTCTGAAGGTGATAATGGAGTTGGTAAATTGCAGAGAGGGGACCGCTGGGGATGTCCCACTTGGGGACAAAGCTACAGAAGGGGGTCATACAGATGGATAATAATAGCCTTGGAAGTCACAGCAGATAATGTGCCATAAATGAAAGTAAGGGCATATTGTACCTTCACACCATGCTAAAATCAATATGATGTGTACATATTCCAACTAGCTTGTAAAACCAAATATCACTTCAATGTCTAACGCAGATGGCTGTCTGTTCAAGGGACTGAAATGGTATAAAAGCAGATTTTTCAATGCATACAAGTGAATGACTCCCTGAGACCAACAACTAAGATTAGATAGCATCTAAGAATACATATTTCAACTATGCTACTACTGCCCAGTTTGTGATGTCCAAGAATATGAATGTAGGGATCACTTCTATCCTGTTCTATTTGTCAGCCACCTTCTTTTACATCCAAATAATGTCAGTTTCTTATTAGTAAGTTTGGTAGTTAAGACACACCTATCCGTTTTAGTGAAAGGCCAAAGCAGCGTTAAATATTTTAGTACTGAATTTATAATTAAGGCTCTGATTTTGTCACAGAGGGCACAGAAATCATGAAAATCGTGAATTTGAATAAAGTCAGCGAAATGGATGTAGATGTAGATGTGGATCTTGGAAATGGATGTAAAAACACATTTGATTAGGCACTTCCTTGATTTCCTTTCAAGGAAGTCTGTCATGCACTGAAAATACAAATCTGCAACCATCTGTAAATTGTTTGGTTGTGTTTGCGCACAGCATTTACATGTAGCTATGAAGGTCAGCCAAAGAGATAGGTGAGTGAGCAAGCATGTACAAGTGTGACAGCTGAAATACAAAAAGTGGCAGACAAAAAAACAAATACATCAGAGAACAGAAGTTTACCAACTTTTACAGCATGTTGTTTGTTTCAGAATCGTGGAGAACTCTAAAGCCTGGTTCATACTCATGCCCCAGACGAATGCAATACGTAAGATGCAGACAGCAAAAAGCTGTGTAGTTTGCGTATTTGTTGTACGAAGGACGCATCTTGTGGCCACAGCTGTTGTTCATAATTTAAATACAGACTGCATTCTTGTTTTTTTGCCACACCCCTATGGGGGCACCAAGTGTAAAAATAAGCACAAATATTTTACCAGGAGTTTTTTTTTTTTTTTTTATCTTTATATTTTTATCTTAAATCACATATTTTTTCCTAGATTTAACCAACATTTTTTTTTTCCAGATTTAGCTTAACACATAAATGTTAACAAAAACATACTGAAAAGTTTTTAAATGTGTACTTGCAGATATAAATATTGAAAATGCATATCAGTTTGCAATGTTCACTTTCAGATTATGCATGCCACTTTTAAATAGAAAATAATTGTTAATTAACAATTAATCGATAACTAAAAGACAATAACAATGTACGCTTATACTGCTACAAACAACATATGCCAAACTAAAAACAGAGTGACGGTGTACACAGAATATCATACCACATACTATATGCAAAATGTTTGAAATCATCTGTATAAATGGCATTTTCCAGCAGAAAGAGATTAGCCTACATCTATTTTTCCTGTCGTGGGTGAAAATTGAAAGAGAAGACAGTGCCTTACATTCAAAAAGCACAGCCAAGGGACACACCCCCTTCAAAAAGCAGAGCAAGGGACATGCCCCCTTCAAAAAGCAGAGACAGAGACACATGCCCTTCAAAAAGCAGAGCCAGGGACACGCCCCCTTCAAAAAGCAGAGCCAGGGACACGCCCCCTTCAAAAAGCAAAGCCAGGGACACGCCCCCTTCAAAAAGTAAAGCCAGGGACACGTCCCCATCAAATCACACCCTGCGAACATACTTTGCAAAAAATATTTTCTAAATACAGTTGTTACGCAGGAGAAAGGCAGACAAAAATAAAGCACATCATATTGACTTAGATTAAATGTAAATAAGTAACCAACAAAACAACTACTTTTCATTTATATATTTGCTTTGAAATATGCGCTATATCTTGCCTCAGACAACTCAAAGGAAGAAGCATTTAAAACCATCAAAACGTATACACTACATGTACGAGTACACCATGAATGTGTAAGTCATTTTTTTTTCTGGTCACTTTTTAAAATGTCGAAAACGAATGATGCAATTTCCATTAATCAACAATCCACGCATAATCCCGCATAGCAGACCTACAGCATTCCATTACTTTGAAATTTTGAGGTGCACTGCCTCCCTTGCCTCCTCCACTATTTATGTGTGAATATATATATTTTTTTAATTCAGGTCAGAAGTGAATTGAGTTTGGTGGTTTCAATCCTACAGTCAAAATAATATCCAAATGCTTATAATGTTTTCAAATCCAGCTTTAAATTGCCAAGGTGTTTCAAAGAATAGTCTGAATTTAGCCATCAAACCCACACTAACCCATTTCAACAAACAAAGCCACAGTTCACTGGGCTAACAAAAAAGACAATGCTCTAAAAAAGGCTTTTCAGAGGTGGTGTGAAACCCTGAAGCCTTTTACAATGTTACTAGACAGACAATTACTGGTATGAAATGCAGTCTGAAACGTATGTATTGTATTGTTGCACATGAGAAAAGCAGATGAGATAGCACTCTGGTGCCTGTGAAGTAAAATGTCTGAAGGAATCTTTGGCCCACCGACACATTTCCAACTCACCTGCATGTAATCCTTTAAATATTTCATAACCTCCAGTACCAGGGCTAAATGATGATTTGAGGAAAGGAAAAAAAGAAATGTCAGCCAAGGGCCTTCTGCTAATTCTTTAGGGTATAAGAAGGAAAAAAGCAGGTCAAAGTGAGTTCACCTTAGTAGATACTGTTAGGAATCTCAGAGGCAAAACTTTAAACACACGTTTCATTCCATTTTAATATTTTTTTTCCCCCTTCACCTCCAGTTTGCGAAGCTTTTTCTCACTGTGAGTCATCCATGCAGAAATGTGGAAGGCAAATATTACAACAACAAGCTAGTGGTAATACATTTTTAAGATGTGAAAGTCAAGTGCTTAGGAAGCAAGCTGCCAGAAACTGTGTGAACTGGCCTTTAACCCTATGCAGTCCAATGTCGGACCCTGTCCGACATCATCAAAAAGACGTAAAGCACAGATCTCTAGTTGTTTTTTTTTTTTCCGGAAAAAGCAGAGAAAACCATTCAATGGCCGAGTGAGACCAATAGGAGCTACCAGGAGGTAGCTGCTTCCGCATTCAGCGCTCAAAGAATTTGGATCACATTATTGAGGAGTTTGATGATAAAACGAATGATCAGGAGAGGATTTATCAGTATGCACGTCTATAAAGAGGTATTTGAAAAATACAGTGAACACGGGGTGGGGCTTTGCTGGAGATGAAGTACTGATGTTGCTTAGAATTGCAATGCCCTTTAAACCGGTTTTAAATAAAAAATATATTTGGAAGCCTATTGTTCTTCAAAAGATTATTATTATTTTCTTTCCTTCCACCGCAATGGTAAATCTTTAACAGCCCATAAAATGAAAACCATTGCAGGTAGAGACTCGCCGTTTGGAACATTAGTAGATAATGTGGGTCACATGGTTTGGTAGCCAAGTTGAACTTTTGTAACGTTTTGGTAATTTTCAAAACTCTTCTCCTCAGAAAGAGCTTAAGCTAGAGCTCTGAAACTTGCTGCACATGTTTATGCATGGTCAATCTTTAAAAGTTTTCATCAATGCCATCAGAGGTCAAAAGTGAAAGTAGTTGATAACTCCTCATAGAACGCCGATAGGGCCACTGTTACAATGGAACACATATAGGAACCCATATGTGTTTTATCAAAAACAGTCATTGCCCGTGACCTTTGATCTCTCATGATAGGATTATCACTGTTGTTATTTCTTATCGTCTGCCAAGGACTTTAACAGCCCATAAAACAAAAACGGTTGCACGAAATCACTCGCAGTTTGGAATGGTGATACAGGACTACTGCTAGTTGACCCTGAAAAAAATGGAGTGAATAGGTCACATGGTTTGGCAGCCATATTGGATTTTGTATTTTTGGCAACTCATTTTGAAGACACTAAAACAACAAAAACCATTGCTGCTATTGCCCTCAGACTTCTCACATATGTTGAGGAGGGGTGTGCAATTACACATATCACGTGACTTGACACAAAGCCGCCATTTTTGGAGTCTGCATTTTAGTTTTAAAATGCAACTCCTCCAGAACCGCTGGACCGATTGAGCTGAAACTTTCCAGGGATCTTATTAAACATGAGAGCATCAAAATTTATTAAAATGGTGAGTTTTCGTCAATCCAAGATGGCAAACATATAACTCCTTACAGTGCAGATAGGGTCATCGTTACTATGTAAGACATATAGTAAGCCACTTATCCAACCTGATGTCACCTTGTCAGTGAGCTGTGTAGTAATAATGACTCAATACACCAGTTAAGAAAGTGTTATACTTTTTTTGTGCAATGTGTTTATATGTGCACGTTTGCCAACACAATGACAATGTGTTTTTGTAACTTTAAAATGCATTTGAATTAAACAAAGCAAGCTTCATAAATGCAATGCTCATTTGTTTAAAATAGCCTCAGCAATACTCAAACCAAGCTTCTTATTGATTGTGCTGGCAACATCAACAAAGAGCACAGAGTATTGTGTCAGAGATATTAAGAAAGCATAACTAGGGAGGCAGGGACTTCAAAAGTTAAGAAAGAAGACATCAGTTGCAGGTTATTTACCGTTTGTTTGGATTTTTTTTTTTTAAAGCTTTGCGTGGAGATGGCTTATAGTAAACATAGCAACACTGTATTAGTAGTCTAATCTTTTTTTAGGTTTGTTTAGTTTTGAAGCAAATAATGTCCCCATGCAGCTTGCGTGTTTTTATTCACTAACATTTTTATTCACTATGCATTTATTCTATTTATGCAGTGTGTAAATGACAGTTAAAATTGCAAAGAGGTGCTATTCCTAATACAATCTATATGGGTAATCTGCTGGATAGACTAATGAACAAAACAATACAAAAGTTAAACATGAGCTCATGAAACCTTAAAAGAAGCACTCAGGAGAAAATGTGCTGAGTCCTGTCCCTGCAGGAAAAAAAAGCTGTGAAATAAAACAGCCTGAGGGAATTGTTCCTTCAGTTAATGTTAATGCATAAACTCAGCACTTCACTTTTAATTGAGTATGAGCTGCCATGCACTGAATGCTGCATTACACCACTCATTGCTGACACGACTAATGACTGTGTTTGCCACTACACTCAAATGGAAGCTTTCCAAATGCAGAAAGCAAAAACTTGCAAAGTTGAAGTCCAATACTAGTTCTATAATTCATCTGTCTTTTACCATTTTTTGTTGTCTTCAGCAACCAAAAGGTTCAAACATTTTGCATGCCATATTTAATAGTTAAGTGGGTCCAAAGATGAAGACATCGCAACAATAATATATTTAAAGCACAACAAAGACATATTTATTTCCTTTTTGAATGCTTATTGAGCAACTATAAGAAACACTTTGTTTTGTTTGCAATGAAAACATCTATTTTAATACTCTGTGTGCTAGAGGAGAAACAAACAATATTTGGGAATCAGTTGGCATGGTTATGAATCCAAGAGGTTTTAAGTTGTTGTATTTATTGTAATGAGATGAGGGCAAGAAATCGGTCTACTAGGAGGGAAATGAAAGGTTTTCTGGGGTCCCCTTTTCTTATTGTTAACTCTTTTACCATTTGACGCAGACTGTAACACTATTCCACCACAAACATGGCTGTTTATTGACTCTGATTAATAGAACAATAGTAAAACTGAATCCCAGGTAGAAGTCAGGCGTACCAGACTGGTATTCTGACAATACTTCCATACTAATTTTCCAGTAACAAACACCCTGTTTGGGTTTATTAACTGCAATTGACATTTATTTAGAAGGATCCACACTCCAGTCCATTTAATCTGTGATTTACTGGACTTATTACAAAAGGGTAATTAATGTAAGTTGTAATGCTCTGTTGTAATAAGGACAATGAGCAAGCCATTTCTTCTGGAATGCTGGATTGTGTAATTAATGTCATTGTCAAAGCATTCTATTTTCTGCTAAGTCTGCTTTGACAATCTGTTTCTCTCAGTTAGGTGACATTATGAATTAAATACCCAGGTGGCATTATGAATTTTATTGAGAGCCCTGGGGTCTGCTCCCTCTCTAGTTATTCTGACAGCTTTTTTCTGAGCAGGAGCAAGGGAACTGGAAATGCTGCAGTAGAAAAGAAAATATGTAACAAGTGCAGCAAACAAGCAGGGTGTCCATAGTTGAGAAAATGAAAAGTGGAAATGAGAACCAATGCATTGTCGCCCCTAATAGATTTCTAGTTTACAATTAACCCCCTTCCCCACCAGGGGTAAACCGACATTGAGAGATAGCAGTAGGATCGTAATCCTACATTCTATGATCTAGTAAAGATATATATATATATATATATATATATATATATATATATATATATATATATATATATATATATATATATATGATATATATCACATTATCTGCATAACAGTTTAGAAGAGAATTAGCAATGCAATGTTTTATCACATCATCACCTAATTAAATTAGAGCCAGGTGTAATTCATCCTGGCTCACTCCTGTGGCATTCTGGGAGATGTAGTCCTGAACCTCAAGGATTACACCTTTCCTCCCCTACTCTGTCAGTGTACGTATGAACATACAACCACTTCCCCTATATCCAGTTCACAGGGGATTTCATCCCCCGTGGGGAATAGCCAAACAAAGAACGACAAAAATATGTATAATAATCCACAGCATTGTATTGGTGAATACAATATACGCTGGTTGTCAACACTGTTAATGGCCAATCAGTAAACTGCCAATATCAATAAACAAGTAAGCTAAGCAACAGAAAAAAAATAGTAAAAGCAGGGATGTGCTAGTCACAATATAATTAAAGAGATGGCAGATGTAAATGCATCACATATTCTTGTATATTCATATCCAGCCCTTTGACAGCTATAATTAGCTGATAATTAGTGTTTTGAATTTCTTAACCTAGGCCAACCCTTTGACAGCTATAATTAGCTGAGAATTGAATTTCTTAACCTATGAGTGTGTGTGCTATGGTAAAACAGCCATTTGCCTTTTACCTGAAAGGAAACTATTCAACTGTCTTTGCCTTCTATATGATATGACCCCTACACAGTAGGTGCTATCAGGTGATTCCAATGAATATAATATTCCTATCTGCTATGGTACTTGTTGAGGAACGCAGGGTGATAGCCTGGTTCATAGCCTCTATTAAAATACATGCATGACTACCTTTTATAAGGTTTTTAATTACTCGATGTTTATATGCATTGCCTGCCTACATGTCTATTATAAGGTTTTCTCATTGCCAATTAGAGTTAAGAATATATGTTAAACCGTGGTTTTGTTAATGTCTATGAAATATGTAGAGAGAATGTTTGAGGAATTGGGTAGTATATGTGTCCCAGTTTTGTTGCCATTTTACATTAATCCAACATTCAAACAACAGTATCTAAAGCTCTAGCATGGTACATCTGCCGCCTAACAAGCCAGACCAGGGGGTTGGATGATTGTGTGTTGTGTGCTGTAACTTAATCAAAGTATAATGCAGATTAAAAATCCATTGTTGTGCTAAATTATTGCTCTGGAAAATATCTCATCGCCATGTAGCCCACCCTCTGGGTTCCTCCACTGTCCCACACAGCAGCTGGAAAGCAGCTTGTAGGTTCTCTCTATGCACAGCGAGAAAGGCATTGATGCTCCTGACAATAGCATCTACAGGAAAATCAGCAGGGAACAGGAGAAGTTCCCACATGCCAATTGTTGGCAAACCGCCGTAAAAAAGACCTCTCTGCACTCCCCTCTCATCTCCTGAGGGGAATGAATTCCAGGCTGGACACTACACTATGAAACAGCCAAGAGCTCTGTCCAATTCATGTACTATAACTTATCAGTCTTGTAGGTAACTTTGACAGGGACAAAATGATTCTTGGTGATAAATATCCCTCCTGACCTGTGAGGGTGCTGTGTAAAGAGAACAGAGTGCCCTGGACTGGAAAGCCAGACAATTAATTCGGTCACATGGAAGTCGGCCATCTAGAAAGCGAGCGGAGCTACGGTACACTAAATCATCGACCCGGAAGGGAAACAATGTGGTAGCCGCGGATTGGAGGAGTGGTTGCAATCGTTAACCAACAGGGCGTGATTGAAAGTATATAAGGGGACGTAGCGAGGTGATCTGTTCCTTTGTCATAGATAATGCTGAACTGGAAGGAGAACTGTATTGCCTATCATGAGTGTTTTGTTTGTTTTGTCCTGTCTAATTATACTTGTTTGTTGTTAATAGACGGCTAACACAATCCCGAGCTAAGTCGCTACAGGCCAGCACAAAACCCAGACAACACTGCACTTGTTTCACGATTAATTGTATTTGCAACACAAGCACTATAGCATTCACTTTGGACTTGTGACCGTGTTTGTATATTGCGTGTGTATTAAATACCGTGTTTATTGTTTTGGGACTGAACCCCTGGGTTACACTGTGTAGTACACATCAATGTTTACTATCATTCACTATTATTAACAGTTGTCAAGTAACTTTTTGGATTATAAACAAACACCATTGCAACTGGATTATCATTGTCTGTCTGTTATTGATCATTACATCACTCCTGCACCTGCACACTGCCACAGTAACCAAGAGGCAATCTCCAAGCATATGAAAACACAATTATCACTTTTGTCAACTGGGTTTATTTCATAACTATACAACTCAAATTTAGGAGGCAGTGTGGTCCAGTGGTTAAAGATGAGAGCTTCTAACCACAGGGTAACTGGTTCAAATCTCACCTCTGCCACTGACTGACTGGCTCACTGTGTGACCCTGAGCAAGTCGCTTAAACTCCTTGTGTTCCAGACTGCAAATGAAATGTTAAATCAATTTCCTATTGTAAGTGACTCTGTATATAATACACAGTTCACAACCTACCTCTGTAAAGCACTTTGTGATGGTGGTCCACTATGAAAGGCTCTATATAAAGATATTGTTATCATTATAAATAAACAATACACATGTTAGTTCACCAGTGTTTATAGGCTTATTTTGAATGTCCATGTCCTTGACTGTGATGTACTGGAAGACAGCTCCCACTGCAGCCAGCGGTTGCAAAGTTATCTCTGGATCAGAATTACCATTGAAAAGCTAAATACTTGGGCAAAGCTGAGAAAATATTAGTGTTGAATATGTATGGTTTACACAAAATACATATATTATAAATTGCTTAAAAAAAAGGAAAGAAAAAAGTGAAAAATGTTGTGTTGGGGTACCCTGCCCCTGTGCATATTTTGTGTTTTATGTTGTCTGTTGTATGTATTATTGTAGTGGTACACAGAGTTTGGGTTATGTAGCACAGGTGTAGATGTAAAATGTACATTTGTGTTAAGCACGGGGATTGCACAATCACTTCATGTGCAGCTTAAAGTGGGTATGTGTATGGGGGCACAGGGAGTGCACAATTAGTTCACGTGCAGACTGTGCTGGGATTCAAGTGAATGACTGATTAGCAATCGAGTCTCGGCACATCTAAGTGTTTCATGCACACAGGACTGGGTGTTCAGAGTGGAGAATGGGAGAGATGAGGAGAAACAAATAATAACAATTGCTACTCGTGCTGGTTTAATACCAGTGCGACACTTGTTGTATTTAGTGTTTGTTTAGTGTGTGATTTTGTCTATTTTTGGCCAATGTGCCTGTTTGTTTTGGAAAAGTGTTTTTGTTTTGTTTAAATGTTTTATTTACATAAACAGTGCAATTCACTCAGCAGTCCTGTCTGTTTACTTCCTGGCCTGACATCATCACCAGCCAGCCTGTTCACACATCTAGTTATTTCTTTACATACAGTACTTACAGCTATGGCCAAAAGTTTTGCATAAAATAGAATTTTACGATTGAGACGTAATAAAAAATCATGTAATCGAAGAAACTTCTGAATGTTAGATTTCGAAATGTCACATTTCAATTTCTGTCAGTTTTTCATTAACTATATGGAAAACTACAAAGCAGTATGTAATTCAGTATGTTAACGAACATTATTAAGTAGGTTTCATTTGGCTTTAAGAAGCAAAATTAGTTAATTCTATAGGGTGATGAAAACGTTTGGCCATAGCTGTACATAAAATGCTAAACAGAAATAACTGATGCATTGTCATGCTTACAAGTATTAGGTAGTATTGTATATTACATAACACAACAATTGGCAGGGTAACCCTTGTAAAAGTGAGCTAACATGGTAAAAAATAGGAAGGTAAAGTAAAGCATATTTAAACTAAGTTTGAATAAACTAAATATATTCTGGTACTCATGAAATAACTCAACTGTAAAAGAACTCAAACAACAGTCTCTTTCATGAATATAAAACATGAATAATAAATCAAATTTAAAAGCATTGTATTAAAGTGTTGTATACATAGCCACCATTACAAATATAGTGCTCACACAATACATATGCGCAGTCAGCTTTTAAACTGAAAAACAATTACATATCTAATGATTGTTTTTTTTTTCAATGCTACTTGAAAAAAAGGCGAAAGAGACCACTGGAGCCACTGAAAGGAAGCAATGTCAATGCTGTGGACCAATGAGGGAAAATGAAAAGGATGGAATAGGACATGGGTCTCTGTAGATCCACAGGAAGAATACTGATTATGTGCTGTGTGTGTCTGGTATTTGCTCACAAAATTATCAATCCCTGTCTTATCTACAGTGTTATATGTCACCAATCAGGAGTCTGTGATCATTTTTGGTGGAACATATCCAAGGTTAAATAACATTCTCTTAACAAAAACCTTGCATACAACAGGTGCCCGCATTCCAAAGTAAACCTACGCAAATGGTATAATTGTATGCTAAATGTTTAAGTTGTTTTTAAAATTTGTACTAAAGTTTCAAATTAATTGGATAAAAAAATGCTAAGTGAACTAAACAAACTGGCTACTATTTTTTTTTTTTTATAAATAAGTTGAAACCTCAAGTTTTAAAAAAAATAATGTAATAACCTTGCTTCATTTGGCATAGGGTATCCAGCAATACATTCAATTTAGTGCCTGTCTGTTTTTTCTTTTGCTTGTTTGTTTTTTTAAATTAAGACCAGCAAACCCAGACATCAGATGGTAAATTCATGAAAACATGTTCTCCATGGAAAACAAAATTTTCCAAGATTTATTATTAAGTCATTGTGCTACTTAATGTTTTTGCTCCTTTTTTACATAATAGTGTCTACTCTTGCTTGCCGTTAGGGGACTATCCGTAATTGCAGTTGATCTGTGCCTACTTGTCACTCTGCAGAATCAAATTAATGAATGTAACAATTACTCAATGATAACTTCCTTCAATTGATTAATCCATTTGGTGAATCAGTATGATCTGCCTTTGTCTCTATCCATCAAGCTCCAGGGAGCCACTGAGAGGACTTGTGTATGTTTGTATCCCTGAAATATGGGAAATATTTTCACAGCAGAGTTGACTCCATGACTCCATGCTATTGAGGAGCTTGACTCATTGCCCTGTCAGCCACCAATCACTATTTATGGAGCTACACATTAGCCTTATCCCAGGTAGTCTTATTTTCAGAGATTTGTAAAATATAGTTCCTGTTAACGGAAGGCAAGTGATCTGCTAAAGCAAGTCCACAGTAATCATGCTAGCAAACATGAAGGGTATGTATTACATGTAGGGCACCATTACATGTAAGCTGTCTCAGTATGTGTATACAGTGCAGAAGGACTTCACTTTAACTTCATCTTCTTATAGAAGGGCAATTGGAATGAAAAGGAACCTAAAAAAAAAATGCTTATAAGCCCTTTAGTAATACAAGCACAATAAAACTACCACCCTCCCTCCCCCCTCACACACAATGGCATTCCTTTCATACTTTCTCTGCTCAAGCACCACTGATAAATTGTACTGCTGGGAGTGGCTGGACTGAAGCAGCTGCACATTTGGCTGTTGACTATCAATGTTTTCATCTTGTCCTTGCCAGACAAATGAGGGCTGTATGGTTCCTCCAAATCGACAAGGTAGGTAAGCAAGCAAGCAAGCAAGCAAAAACATCTCTGATACAAGTTTGGTAATCAAAGTGGAACTTGAATTGAATGATAAGTTAAATAAACACAGTGGTGTTAAATCATAAAATGAGGGTAGAAACGATTGCAAATGGACAGAAAAGTCATTAAAGAAAATTTTACAGTGGGAGGTCTTAGTCGAAGCGCTATGGATTCTGAGGATTTTTATTTAAATCTTGTCGCTGTGTGTGTCATCTCAATCACAGTATGATTTTATCAGTTTTACAGGGTAAAGATTTCCTCCCAGCTGAAACTTTTGCTGTCATGAGGCTTCAATTTTGTACTCAAGTCTTACAAATCTCTCTGGGGTTTAATAACACCTTTGTGCAATTGCAAGTGGTTAATTTTCCTGTCAGTTTCAGACATTACTTTGCTAATTCTATCCAGAGCTACAATTTTAGAGTTAAGTTTAAATTCTCAACAAGTAACTGCCAATTGACTGGCCTCTTCTCACACTCAGTGAACGGTCCTGAAATGTCAGCCTTGGCAATAAAAAATGCTGCATAGCCACTTGAAAAATTCTTTGCATAGTTAGAATTGTATTTATTTTGTTGTATTTTATTTATGTATTAAAAATATATTGTTTAATTGGGGGCTGTGTGATTCCCTTTCATTTCTGCCACTGAAAAGACATTTTTGAAGTTGAAACATGGAAACTCTCTGAACTGCTGTCAAGGGTCAAGCTTCTTGATGTTTCCTCTCAAGTAGCTACAACACAGGTCTCGGAGCAGACATAGCTGCAGACAGGGCAGCTGGAGTGAATTACTTAGATGTAACAAAGCTACATACTGGTTACACTGTTGGAACACTTCAGAGCAGGAGTCATTCAACAGGATGCATTAACTTAAAATAACAGCTATTAGCAGTAAAAAAAAAAATTAAAAATCAATAAAAATGCAATATCTTAAGCCTAAATGAGGCTAGTTTTATCCAAATGGCCAGTTAACATTTAAACTCAGCACATTTAAAGTGTTTTCTATTTTGTTGACATATGCTATATTATGCAATTGGATAAGCAGAATAAAAAACCTGTATCCATTATACTATCTGAGAACATTTTTGCTGTTTCCAATTGGAAATGTGTTGAGTATATCCATCAAACAAGAAAATAAAAAAGATAGCTACTGCTGGAGAATGAGCTTCGACCTGCTAGTCATGTGCCCTCAACCACAGCAGTCATTAGTCCATTAGTATGTGATTTATGAGAAGGAATACATGGGCTATAGACCAGAAGGTCAAGAATCTGGGGGCTAATAACCTTTTAGTCTGGAATTAAAGCTGATGCTTCTTTCAATTCAAATTTATAAAAAAAAAAACATATTGCAAAATGATGAAAATGTAAACATACATCACTGTGGCCTAAATATGTCTTTTTTTTCTCTTTAAGCCTTACACAGATTGAATAGACTGTTTGAGACTCGATGAGTACTCTTGTGTAAGTCACAATAACTCACTTCGTATGACCCAGCTGAGATGCACTGTCTCATTCCTGAGAAAAGTCATGGCCTTTTGGCTTTTATAGATGTCACTGGGTAGAAGAACAAGGGGATGACGTGTCTAAAGTCCAGACTAGTGATGTGTAAAAGCTACCCTAGAGAAATCCCCAGCTGTACCTCAAAATTCAGTGATGAGATGCTGTAAGACTGCATAGTAAATCTATACATTTCTTTAAGCATTATTTTTCATAAATACATTTCAGGAGAAAAGCTACATCTCATTTACAGTATACTCACCTTTTACACGTGGATGAGACCACCCACTGTGGAAATATAAGATTTTTGACAACTTTAACTAACTACTTGCAAACACTGCCATCATTCATGATTTCACTTCCTTGTATCCATTTCCCCTGTGGGAGACATCCAATATGACCTCCCCCCCCCCCTCCCCTGCAACTGCCACATCAGGATTGTATGACTCCATATCCAGGCTTCATGTCAGGAAATGTTTCTGAGGCTGCTTCACACTCAAACCCTGTCTGCTCTTCATAAATTATTCCTATAGGTCATGAGAAAAGACAGGGGGGGGGGGGGGGGGGGCACACACAACCTGCCCAATACACCACCAAGCTTTAAAAGGTGTCCAAGTCCTACACCACTTGATAAAAGGAAACATGAGTCTTAATCCTGGAGACCATCAGGATTCTAAAAACACCAATAGCATTGTTAAAACCAGTGGCTAAAATCTTATTTTTTCGAGATTTAAAAATGGCCAGCTTCACTTGACCCAATCAAAGCTGACCAGGGAGCTCTCTACTTCGTGTCCACCAGATCCTTCAGCTGATTAAAGTGGTGAGTTTTAACAATATTTCATACAGCTGTTTCTTTTTTGCTGTGTTGAGAGCCACCTCTCTCACTCTCCCCATTGACAACAGTCTGCCAGGCAGCTCTTCCTCATCTGGCACTGAAGGGGAGACCAGCACTGTGGGGAACAAGGGCTCCTGCTCTGGGGCCGAGTGCTCCGAAGGAAACCTGCCCAGAAACTGGGAGCGGGCTGCACTGAGAGAGGCCTGTAGGTCACTCAGGACCTCCAGGGATCGGACTGACCTGATATTGAGTGTTAGGGACAGGTCCCCGCTGGCTTTCCATTTAAAATGAGTAAACTTAATTAACCGATCAAGCTTGGTAAAACCTGCTCTAAAAACAAGGACTATATATAGAATTTGAATTCTCACATTTAAAATTAGGGTTGAAAAACAGAGGCTCTTCAAAAGCCTACTGTGTGCACTTTGACTCTTATCTAGTGATCTGTAAAATACTCCAGGCGTTGAGCAGCCTAGAGTCATTGAGCTGATGGGGGATATTAAAAACAGATGTCTGCTGAGACCAAGTCCCCCCGCCCTGTGCAGGAGAGAGTAGGCCAGGCCTCTCCTGCTCAACTCTGGCGCATACAGCTGACCTAAACACTGCTATCCTGCTGTGCAGAGTTCAGGCACACCAGCCTGTGCCAGAGCGTGGAGACCACCAGGTTATTAATAGGGAGAAACCTCCCCCTAAAGGAGAGCTTTGAGAGGAGCCACTGCCAGCTCTGCAGCAGCCTCCCTTTGACCTTGTCCAGCGGCCACTGCCAGTTCTGGTGCATGAATGACTCGTTTCCAAAACAAACTGCCAATAACAATGCCAGTGTTGTTCCAGAGCAGAGCTGGAGGCAGTGATGGGGGAATCACACCCTCCCAGCTGCCAGACAGGAATGCTTCGCTCTTTGCCCAGTTGACTCGAGCTGAGGTGGTTTTTTCATAGCTCAATACCAGACTCCAGGGGATCTATAGAGGGCACAGAGCATCCCTGAGAGAGAGCAGTCCTGCCGTATCCCCCTCTGCACAAGGAAAGGGGCACTAAAATATGTGTATTAATAAATATATGTTGAAACCAAATGCCTTCAGGATGTGGCACAGGTACTCATGATCAACTCTGTCGAAAGGCACATTCATTTTATTTGAATTTTTCCAATATCCCACCACTCTTCATACTTCATTTTTTCCTTTTTCCAGTTTTCCAAGAAAATTTTAAAATGATTAATCAATTGGTCATCATGTGGCAGTTTTGGATTAAAATGCCAATATGATTTTAAGTGTGTTACAGTGGGATTTATTTAAATTAAGGTACATTGTTTGTCTGTAGGGTGAAACTTCCTCCATATGTCAACCAGGTCAAATTTATTTAACACTGCAGTCAGCTCCCAACACGAGGAAATGGTCAGTATCACAGTCCCACAACACTAAAACCTGCTCGCCACCAATGTTAAGCATAAATATTAATAATATCAATACAAAATACTGTCATATTTTACCTGTACTTATAAAAGTTCCCTGAACAGTCTCATCTATGGATAACATTTCCGTGCCCTGAAGAAAATAAAACAGCAACCCCAGCAGTAAAATTTGAGACACACAATCACCCCTCCACTCAGACTGCCAGTGAGATTGGTTATTGCAGTCTGACTGCATCTCCTGTAATAAAATGACATTCGCTCTTTTGCGGTTTAAAAAAATCAAACAGCTGCGCCGCTCTCTGTTTTTCCAGATGAATTCTGCCCGATTCTTTGTCCCACCGCAACGCAGGGCAGAGACCCTCCGCCACTGCTGTGAGAGACTGTCACAGGTCCCCAGATCTACCTCCCTGCCCGTAGGGACAGCAGCAGCAGGGGAACCACTCTTTTTCAGCTGTCGTTTGTTTATGACTGCCTTGAACATTCCCTCCTGGTTGGAGTCACGTCCCAATGCAGCCTCTGGTTCAGCTGTGGTCTTGCTCAACCTCCACTCTCCAAGCAACCCCGGTCTCCTCCATGTCACCACTGCAACTTGGCCCTGCCTCAGAGGTCAATTTGGACAGGTATGTTTACGGTGCCCCTGTTCTCTACAAATAAAACATTTAATTGGGTCTGTGTTTGTAAACACAACATAATCCTTGCCTTCTACATTAAAATGCCAAGCTGGGTTGTTCTGTTATGGCATGGCTGATCTTTGCTTGGTGTCAGTGGTCTGCCGCTATGAGACTTATCAAAAGCGCAACCTGGTTCCACCAATTTTTTGATTAACTTGTGAACAGCAACTCGTGAACACGGCCCGTTGTGGATGTTATGCACTCTACGGTATTCCCTGAGAGCTGCCTCGGCATTGCTTCCTTTGCTGTAAAACAACTTGACCAGTTCAACTCTCTGCACACTTGCCAACTTCATGTTGCTTGACTGAGCTGCCTTGCAAGTGACAGGACTATTTATACCCACAGTACTGTAGTATGGAAATACGCAGCAGTAACCACAAATTAATAACGGTGACATTTGCGTCCCCACGGTTCCCTTAACTACCACATGCAATTTCACCTTCCTATACCCTGCCCTTTGTGTTGATGTGGTAAACTTACTTTCTGATCACTTTTTGATGTCTTACCATTGCAGAGCTGAAGCTGTCAGGTATATAAGTATGTATGTATGTTTCCCAACATCAGAAGTTTATGTGTTGGTATAAGTAGAATGTGAATTATAGAATACAGATACATACGAAGAAGTTAAAAGAAATAAGATCAATAAATCGGTAAAATATGTCAAGGAAATTGCAGAGTGACTGTACAATAAAGGCATTATATCAAAAGAATTTTAAAAATACATGCAGCCACATAATGCAATAACAGGCCTAACAAGAGGAAATCATAAAATGCACAAAGAAAATCACCCTATGTGAATGACAGTCAGCACAATTGATAAGCCAACACATAATAGCTGAAATAGCAGAAAAACAACTTAGGTCACATGTTGAGAAATTATCAAGCTATGTTAAGGATACAACACAATTTTTAAAAAGACTTGAATCATTAAAGCACAACCTTCCAGAGAATACAATTTTATTTTGCATGGATGTCAAATCCTTGTACCCAAGTGTCTCTCATAAAGAAAGTTTAGAAGCTTGTCAAAAAGCATTAGATAATACACAATATATATCAATACCAACAGCAGAGGTACTGAACATGATCAACGTAGTTTTAGAAAACAGTTATTTTACATTTGTTGATAAAAATTACAAACAAAACGATGGTACAGCAATAGGATCTAAACAAGGAATGCATTTTGCCAGAACATACGTGGGGAAATGGGAAGAACAATTACTTAGAAAATCAGAAAGAGAACCTTTAGAATACATTCGGTTTGTAGATGATATTTTGGGGGTTTGGACACATGGAGCAGGATCTCTTTTCCAGTTTCATAAAATGGCAAATGAAATACACAGTAATATTAAGGTGGACCTTCGATGGACAAGAAAAGAAATAGAATTTTTAGATAACGTAGTAAAACTTGAAGAAAGTTCAACTGAGACTGACCTCTTCTATAAACCTACTGACATGCACCAGTATTTACACATGTCCTCTGCACATATCTAATACACACTAAAAGGGCAATCCCAAAGGGTCTAGGAATTAGAATATGAAGAATATGCTCTAAAGAAAGTGACTATGTAAAACAAAGAAATTAAAAAAAAAATCTTAAAAAGAGAATACAAACAAAGAATTATAGAGACAGAGTTAAGAAAAGTAGATAAACTAAAAACAGAGATAAACTAGATTATACAAATAGAGATAAAAAGGTCAAAAGAGTCCCATTAGTGATGACTTACTCTAAACTTTTGCCCAATATTTCTAAGATAGTTTGGAAACACTTGCGGATTCTACATAATTCAGAAAAATTGAAAAAAGTATTTCTTAAGGCCCCAGTTGTAGCATTCAAAAGAGAAGCTAATTTAGGTGATATTTTAGTTCACATTAAACATAAAAGAATAATTGACAAAATAGGTTCTACAAATACTTGCACTAGTACATGTAAAGTTTGTAAATACATGGACAAAAGTAAAAATAAAATTAAACATAAGAACACCACATAGCCACTAAACACTAATATCTACTGTAAAAATAGCAATGTTGTTTATGGAATAGCCTGTGAAAAATGTGATGAAATAAAATATGTTAGAGAGACTGGAACAACTTTATATAAAATAATTCAGACCCACCTTTCATTAATTAGAAATAAAAAAAATAAAAAAAAAATGAATGAACCAATAGTACAGCACTTCACCAGTCAAGGACATGACATAAATGATGTAAAGTTTGTAGTATTAGAACAGGTAAAATTAGACAATGCTACCTATAGAAGAATATAAGAAAGTAAATGGATAAATAGACTGTACATGATTATACCAGTGGGACTCAACAGAAAATAATGAACTAATTAATTCCAATAAATATATAAAAGTTAAAAATAATTAAATAAACAAAAGTAATTCAAAAGTTGTGCATGCTGATGTGCTGGGGAGGCCAAATCAAGGCTAATCCTCAGAGCCAGTATTGCATGATAATATAAATATAAGTTAATATAAAATAATGTTAACTAGAATTAATATAGATTTAAAGATATAAGTAAAAACGATGTCACAATATACAGAACATCATTACATCATGTAAAAATAAATCACAGATTTGAATATAAACAATAACAAGTAGTTGTCATGCCATCAAACACCTATAAATACCTCCAATGTTTTGATTCAAACACAGACTCCCTTGAGAAAGATATGTACAACATATCGAAACGTTGGGCAGCTGGCTCTTTGAGCTTATATATATATATATATATATATATATATATATATATATATATATATATATATATATATAGATAGATAGATAGATAGATAGATAGATAGATAGATAGAAACACAACATATACATTGTTTATATAAAATATAATGTATTATTTAAAGAAATCCCTTCAGAGGATAGATTCTTATTTGGGAAAAATAAAACAAATTCTACTGAAAGCAAATGGTGTGCCACAATATTAGTCATAAAAGGCCCATATACAGAATGCAAATTACCATATGGATTTAAGTACAAAAATGTCTCTTTCTGAAAAACACCATACTGACATACTATAATATATTACATATTCAAAACAGTGTGTGGGGTCAAATGTAAACTTCCAATAATAATCAGCTCTCTCAGGTCTAACGAAGGTATTTTGGGGGCAGCTGGGGAATTTCCAAGTATATTCTCACCAAACATTTTTTTTTAATGATCAGCGGTAATACCATGAAGCCTTGATATTGCTTTAATTCTACTGAGGACGCTTGTATGGAAAACCACATTTGCTGAATCTTATTATGGATTATCTTTAATAGCTATAGTGTTGTGGCAGATATTGCCCCCTGTTCGGCAGCGATATTGTTAATTTTAAGTTTAAACCATCACACATAATTACAAATTAACAGATTTCTTTTCAGCTAACAAATAGAATGTATGGAACACTGTCACAAAGACGGTTGTAATGGGTGACGTCAGACCAGAAACAGGAACCAACACAGAATAAACAGAGCGAGGTAGAGTTTTGGTGAAGCTGAGCACTTGCGCTCAGCATTTAATAAATGAACAAACACTAAACCCCTCGTGGCTAAATACAAATACACATTTTAAACACTTGTGCGCATAACCCATATTATATTCTGTGTACCAATGACTATACACCAACATTAACACACCACACGCAACATACAACACAGAAATACACAGGGGCGGGGCAAAATTGCCATAAACACGTATAGTGTTGCCAAGTATGAGCAGTCAAACATGATGAATGTAACCTAGGTATGAACACTTAAACTTGAAAGTGAAATTGGAAGTGGTTGTAAGTTTCCTTGCATTTGGACTACCAGTTTGGGAGGAGTGCTAGAGATGTAATTGCTAGGCATAGAGGCATATAGGTAATGAATAAAAACAATGATCCATCCATGTTGCTCAGAAAGTGTTGAATGATAGCACATCCAGTCATGCCAATCTATAAATCCTGGTAATCCGTTAGCTGAAAGCCATGAGTTTATAGGCACAACCTTGGAATGCAAGAACAGGGTTGTGTAAATGTTGCCTCTCTCTGTTTTCTCCCTTTCTGTATACATTAACCAAATTGTATTTTTAATTATTCATTAACTGAGTCTTATATCGATCCACACGGCTGGGAATGGTAGGTTCAAGGCTCATGGAAGTGCTATAACCACAGCACAGGTCAGCATAGGTGGGTAAACAGAGGTTTGATTCAGGCTCCCCGGATAGGTTCCTTGGATCAGCTCCCTTCTACAGCCAAGGCTATATGAGCAGGCAGCCATGGAAGACATCCTAAAAAAATAAACTGTGGAAAGGTTTTCAGCAGCTTAATTGGGATTCGGTGCGACTCTGAAAGGCTACATTGTTGTCAGGCTACACTGATCAAAGGCCACGATTCACCCCATGAAAAAGTTACTGTGCACAGACCCCAGTTGAGCTGGCAATATTGCGCAGTATAATTTATTATCTAAATATTTGCAACCTTTGAAGATGTCCCTTTTTTAAAACTATATTCTGTAATGGTAATGGTGTACCCTGTGAAGCCATGAAAAGTTTTGGATTTGAAAAGCGTATTTGTTACTTCATGTTCTCACTGCTACTATTAAAGTTTGTCTTGTAAACGTCATGCACATGCTGGTGGCTGGAATACAGTAGCTCAATTATACTAGTTTATAGTTTTATTTGCACCTTTATGGTTTGGTGGTGAATGGAAGTGGCTTGATGGTGCTATGCTTTAGTGCAGTGATAATGTTAAATACGAGCCATGTCGCCTTGGAACCTAGTGAACCATTTATTACATCACAAATCCTACGTATACTGGCTTAAATAAACGTTCCACTAACCAATATGATGAATTAATGGAATCTACCCTCACTGAGCAACATTCATAGTGTGACAGCTTGAATAACAAAATAAAATAATGCACATTATTCTACCAATGCACATGCTTATTTCTATGAGAAAGAACCATTACCACTCTGGCTTCTAAACACATAATTTTATTACACATAAGGCATTAAGTGCTATTACATTTCAGGTCATGTGGAAGTCTAGCAGTTGAAAGACATGTGCCTTAAGGTGTCAAACTGACAAGCTACACCACACAGGCTCGCCTTAAACATAGATTTGCTTCAAATTTTCTCATATCAGAATTTAAAAAAAAAAAGAAAAACGAAACCTCTTGAACCACAGCGACCTCCCAAAGGCTAATTTTTGATCAAATTGAAAGGACATCACAGCTGCAAATGAACAACTGGAGCCACTTCAGAGTGTATTTGGGAAAAAAAGGGGTGGGGTTGCACTTCTAAATAGGTAATGAAGGATAGTTGTAATTATCCTCTTAACAGCCGTGAAAGGGAGAACACTGTACATCAGAGTGACTAAAGCAAAGAAAAAATAGCTCACTGTTTCTTGAAATCCTGCTCCAAGACTGCCACAAAAGAATATACACAGTATATCTGTGAGGCCCATTTCTGCTACAGGGGGTAACCCCTTTGTTATTTCAGTATCTTAACATTAGGTAGTGAGGTACTGTCTGATGTGACATATTGCTGGGTCAAGCAACTTGCTTAACAGATTAAATATTGCTTGCTGTTGTATCCATGTGTATAAGTAGCTAACATATTGAAAATCTATTCCATTAGAACTAGAATATGATAAGACTTCCTGGATGATATTCGTAAGGTTGTCAAACTGGGGGACCTGAAAAGGTTCAGGAAAAACACCCACTGTATAACATAATGCCTCCAGACTTCTCAAAGGCTCTAGATGGTGCTGTGCATTTCATTGATTCATTTTAATTATGCATAGCATTGTACAAAGTCAGAGACTGTATATGAGAAGTTGTAATTATTAGGGATGCACCGAATCCAATTTTTTGGGATTCGGCCGAATACCGAATCCATCTCAAAAGATACGGCCGAATACTGAGCTGAATACCAAATCTACAAAAACTGTCAAGAAAACTGTTGAATGAGAAACAGACTGGCAGCTACTAAAAGGGCTGCGCACAATCTATAGTTTTGAGCCTTTTAGTTAATAGTATTTTTATTACCGAATGGAAATAGATCCCTCAATAAGATTTCAGTTTGAAACTTACACAATTTACCGCCAGCCCCCTCCTCCCACAACAGAAACGTCAAAATACAGAACCATTTACTTTACAAGAAAGGAGAGCTGCACCTTTGCCATAACTCACTATTTTCTTTAATGACGTTTCAGCCTGTGTCACCTGATCTGAGACTAGGGTTGCCAACAGGCTCCAGAATGTCTGGCCTCTAAGGCAGGTCAGGTTTTGTAACTCATCTCTCTAAACTGCAATGTATTCAGTAAAGTGAGTGTGAATTGTGCAAACAGTAGCTAATTTAATTGAATTGTTTTACTTAATTGTTACTAAAAGCACACACCTGCCTGCGAGGATCATTTCCATCAATCAGACCTATACAGCAGCTGATTGGCTTTCTGAGTCTCTGAATAGGCGGGACTGTAGAAGTAAGAAATATTAAACAAATAGAAACTTTACCTGCTGCCACAAGGTTAAAAAGGTGAAATGCTGCACAAGAGTGCAGCATTATGTATAATAATGGTATTGTGCTATTTTGATAGGTATTGTTTACCTTATAAAAACAATTCAAGCAATACAATTAATCGCTACGAGGCCCTGTGAACAGAATCGCCACCACGATTAAACAATTTACTAACTGCTGAAGCAATTCACACTCATTTTAAATGTTGAATACATTGCAGTTTAGAGAGGTGAGTTAAAAAACCTGACCTGCCTTAAAGTGTCCCGAGATTCTAGAGCCTGTTGACAACCCTACTTGAGAGCTATGAGGAAACAAGCAGTTCCCAAATGGTTCAACGTGTACTAGCACATTGCAATAACGTAAAATTTAATTTACTAAAGCATATTGTTCAACAATGTCTTGCACATCTGATATTTGTAAACTTACAAAAAATATATATTTCTGTGCGCCAATTTATTTATTTATTTTTCTCTCGGTATAATCTCTAGAACACGTTCAACAGAAAAAGCAACAAAGCACAAAAGTCTACAACAGTTTGCCGTTACTATATATTGCAGGTTTACTGCATAATTTTACGCCATGAAAAGTGTGATGTGAATGTGCCGTTGCATATGGGGGAATGTTTGCATTCAGCAGCAAAATTAGCCACCAGTAATTTAGGGAGTCGTGAGCTGCAACAGAGTTCGTAAAACATGTTTTTGTTATTAAATACAAGCTATGTCCAATACCGGATTCATGTCTTTTATTTAAAGAAGAACTGCACACATTGGAGGGATGTATTAAAATGGATGTGCGTCTGGGCAGATGTAGGATTCGGATTCAGTTCACCCAATCCTAAGTATTAGACCGAATCCGAACCCTGCTCAAAAAGTAGGTATTCAGGCTGTTTCCAAAACCAAATCCTGGATTCGATGCATCTAGTAATTATCCTCTTAACAGTCGTGAAAGGGAGAGCACAACTGTACACACACACATATATATACACACAGTATACACACACACACACACACACACACACACACACATATATATACACACAGTATACACACACACACACACGCACACACACACACATATATATGCACACACACACAGTTGTAATCAAAAGTTCACATGCCCCAATGGAAATTTATAATTTCTAGAAATGTCTCAAAAACCAAGAATTTAAGGAAAAATCTTTTGTAGCAAAAGTTTTGCTTTTGTGGATGAGGAAAAAAGTTACAAGAAATAGATGTCTACAATTATTTGTTTCAGCTTTTTTTTTGTTTGTTTTTTGCAAATTCAAAAATATTCATTACAAGGTGCTAGAAATTTCAGAATCTATTTATAGAAAAGTCTGGAAAATGTACGTGAACATTCTTAGAGAGTATAAAAGGGTTAAGCATAGGACAATTGCTGTCATTACCAATAAGTCAATAGGGGGAAAAAGTAAAGACCTATCTGAAGACCTTAGGAAAAAAAGTATTTATTGTCATAAAGCTGTTGAAAGATACAAGAAGATTTCCAAGCATTTGAGTATCCCAATCTCAACTATTGTTTCTATTATCAAGAAGTACAAGGCTCATGGTACTGTCTCAAAGTTCTCTCGATCTGGATGAAAGAAGGTTCTTTCACCAAGAACAAGTAGACGAATTGTAAAGACGGTTAATAACAATCTGAGACTGACTGCCAAAGATATTCAAAGAGAATTGGCTGCAAGTGGATTTGATTTTTTGAATTTTGTTAAAACCAGTGAAGGCATTGCCCAGCCTGGAAACCTTTATTTTTGTGAGTTTTGTTTTTGCTTTATTTGTGTTTGAGTATCTGTTATTTTGCCCTTGTGCACCTTTATTTTTGTTTATTTATAATAACATTAGTATTTTTTTGAACTGCAGACTGTCTCTGGGCCTTTATTCACTCACCAGCCTGCCACAATAGTATTTTGGAGTTTTGCAGAAAAATTGCTGAAGTAAATTTCGTGTAACTTTTCTACCTCATCCACAAAAGCTAAACTTTGCTACAAAAGATTTTTCCTATAATTATTTGTTTTTGAGAAATTTCAAGAAATAATAAATTTCCATTGGCGTATGTAAACTTTTTATTACAACTGTATATATAGTTAGCTTTGGTCACAATTTTTAGTTTGCTCTCATCATGATGGATCGTTGGTTGGTTTGTGCTAAAGAAAAAAACACAACAGAAGTGAGTGGCAGACAAGCGAGTGAAACTGACTCAACTGAAGTACTGGTAGGAGATATTTAGATGTAGCTACACAATCAGTGAAGCTCAAAGAAAAGGCAACAACATAACATAAAGTTAAGAGGAGGAAATATCAAGGAGTACATACAATATGGCTTCAACTATTCAATGATTGAAAATGAGCAGTATCCATAGTGTGTTTTATGTTTGGAAGTGCTTGCACAAGATAGCATGAAACCGCTAAAACTGAAGAGGCATCTGCACCCCAAACACACCACGCAAGCCAATAAGCCAGCAGAGGATTTTCAGTGGGGAAAAAAAGAGAAATGAAAAGGTCAAATATTTTGAGGATTTGACTCTCGATAAATATGACTGGATTCAACAGCCATTTGTGCATCTCTGCCAACAATCTGTCGCCTGAAGCAGATGAAGCCCTCTTAGACTTGTCAAGTGACCGGTCACTGAAGACAGTATTTGCTTCGACCCCATTAAGTGAGCAATGGCTGTCAGTTGCTGGGGAGCATCCAGTATTATCCAAAGCTGCAATTAATGTCTTAATTCATTTTGCATCTACTTACTTATGCGAAACAGCCTTTTCTGCACTAATTTCATCACACATGCAATCTGCTTATACTTTAACATCAAACACAAGTCTCCAACAAAACACAATAAAATAACTATTCCAAGATTTTTTGTATTTTATTTTTTAAAGTAACATGTGCACCTACAGTATGTAGAGCAAATACAAGAAGCAACCCTTACCACTATACAATATGGACTATCAAAGTTCAAATGATAAAATCAACAGCTACTTCTGAATCTATATAAAACGCAGACGCTAATGTTATCCCGGAAAGCTGAACACATAGAATGTTTAACAGCCGGCAACAGAAAGAAACTCACTATAATGTAAACTCAAAAAAGGAAATTACACCAATGTTGTGCAGCACGAGATGGACCTACTTGAAAATCATTCCAGTCAAGATTAAAAATTAGGATGCGCTGTACGAAACACAACCTCTTAGTTTTCTCTGGAATTGAATCCACATAATGGAAAGGGTAGTGTAGTGTCTAGACCAGGACTTCATAAATAATTGACATGTAACCCTAAACATCTTCCATCAAAAACTGTTATCATCTCTAGTCAGCGACCTATGGACTAGCTTCAACAACATAAAAATCAACCCTGGATTACCACTACTGATCGTGCTCGTGTTTCTGAAGGGGTAAATGCTATTTCTTTAAAATAATAACAAATTAGGACACAAGATGTGCGACAGGTATACGAATCCAACCTAGACACTTCCCTATCATACATACTATACCATACCAATTTCATTTATATAGCGTCCTTCATGTGCTGAGCTCCTTACAAAAAATAAATAAACAGCAACTCAAAATAGCCCCAAACTGCTTGCTAGTGAAAGGTCAAATCAAAGAGAGATATGTTTTGAGCTTATATTTAAAAATAC
Organism: Polyodon spathula; assembly: GCF_017654505.1. Taxonomy (NCBI): domain Eukaryota; kingdom Metazoa; phylum Chordata; class Actinopteri; order Acipenseriformes; family Polyodontidae; genus Polyodon; species Polyodon spathula. The sequence goes on along the minus strand of NC_054534.1, from coordinate 50,875,467 downwards.
TGACAGACTCATTCTGAATACAATTTGGAAGTGAGTTCCAAAGTGAAGGAGCTCAAAAACTCCAACCATAGGTTTTTAATTGAGTTCTTGGAAAATTTAGAGCTGGTTTATAGTATATACTATAGCTCTTACAAGCACTATTGTTGTTGAGATTTACCCAAGAGAGACAGGCAACACCGGAATTAGTACAAGCTCTTTCATGAAAGCAGGCAAGCCACCAGCCAGCCAAGTAGTTAAGCACTAGCCACTTCCCCACCCATAAGCGCTACACAGGCTCTTAGGGTGACACACACCAAAACATAATAAATGACAGAATGACATTATCAACCTCTTGAACTATGTAATGTGACAACAAAACAATGCAATACATCAACACATAACAGGGGTGCCAGAGCTGGGGGGGCAGACGGGCCATGGCCCACCACCACTTTTTGACAAAAGAAACACAGCAGGGAAAAAAGGCAAACATTCACACTGATTCTAGTAAAGAATCTTAAGTAGACGAGCCTGCACACCCGTCAAACAATCTGATGTAAAATCAACACCATACACATTATATATAAAATTCTTACTGATTCAAGTTCCAAAGGCTACCACTGGTAATTTTGTGAGATCATGATTGCAACAGGACTGGGAGAAAGGGAATACGTCACCCAATTCAGTGACAGGCAGGCAGACAAACAGACAGCATATTAATGTGCAGGGCAACCGCATGCAAATTCTGATTGGTGCCTTTACTTTTGCTGTGAGCTAGAAATAGATTACTTTCAAGGCGGACAATATACCTAAAACTAAGATAAAGAACAAAAAATGAACACTTTAGACGACGATAATACTGTGGATGAGGCAGCGAAAATCTTAATTTCACCACCACCAAAAAAATAATAAAACAAGGCAACATATTAAAATATTTCTCCAGGAGCCAATCTTCACAGCAAAGCAAAAACACTTAACATGCAGTGGCTCTGATAAGTATACACAAAGACAGCACTGATACATTATGGACATGTTTATAGCAAGTCCAAATGTGTCACTCCCGTGAGAATAGCGTGCACGAGGATATAACATGTCTTTAACCTGCTTCAATGAAAAAAATAAGCACAACACAGTATTGTAAAAGTGTACGCAGTTTGATTTTTTACTGGCAGGTGGCAGCAGTCCCTAAGAAGTGTGTTTGACAGGCCGGGTCATATACACAGCTGAGAGTGAAAAATGGATGCCTGTGTTTCTACAGAGAATAAAATGAGGAGATTTATTTATTTGTTGGTGTTACAGGTTGTAGGGAAGCCTTGTCAGGTTTGGTACTGGTCAAAATGATAATGAAACAGATAATAATTAATATATCAGCGCTATACACCCATGCCTGAAACTGAGGAAGATACTGTATTTAATTTGATTGAAAATTTGTGATGCAAGTTTTCTTATGTATGTGTGCTAAAATGTGTGCATTGACGGGGGTTTGAAGTGCGTCTGCTTTGAAATCTATCACAGAAAAAATAATTTCTAAAAAGTGATATGCCTGCACAAGTATTATAACGTTATTATAATGCTGCCATTGTGTGTGTGTGTGTGTGTGTGTGTGTGTGTGTGTGTGTGTGTGTGTGTGTGTGTTATGTTGTGATCTGTATTACAATGCTACACTTGTAAACACACTGTTATTTTGTCACTTAAGTTCTATTGAAATACTGTATTTCCATTTATCAATCACAATAAAAAAGTGTATTTTTTTTTTTTTTTTAAAAAAGCTGTCCAAATTGCTTGAGGGCTAATGAAAATTCTGCACACACACACAAAAAAAAAAAAAAAATACTTTTTATCATAGTAATTGCCAAAATAAATGGGCAGCTGGTGGTTAAATGGTCTGATGTAGCAGTTGTATGTGTGACAGGCTATATAAAGGTATTGTTGTTAGTTGTTTTTTTTTTTCTACTATGTACTGTACTTTGTGATATTTTGGTATAAAAAGCACTATATAAATGCAATAAATAAATAACCATAGATTAATATCGTAGTTGTAAATTGCCCTGTGTATTCAGTTTGTCTAACATGGACATATGTTTTTAAACCAGAAATAATATGTGCATGGCTGGTATCCTATAATATGCTAGGATGGTTTGTGAAATGTTTATTTATTTATTTTTTTTGTGATGTCTGTCACCTGACCATCGTAAGCTACAGATCCAGTAAATCTTCAGATGGTTCTAGCGCCTATGGGTGTGGTTATACTCTGCGTATACCTTTACTTCGTGAGATGTTTGTTCGAAATAAAAGTTCATCATTTTACCCAAAACCCTGTAGTCCCAGCATCGTTTGTACCTTTTCACATATTCCGCACATAAGGTCCACCAGGGTGCAGAGCTCGCTCCAAAACATGAGAGTCGCTGATGTGCTCATCTGAACTATAATAATAATAATAATAATTATAATAACAACTGCCTTAAATACTACATGCAGGAGGTTACCCTTTGATTAACAACAAAATTAGTCACAATTAAGTCAATATTTTCAGATACTAAGATGAATTTTCAAGATATCAAGATTTCTTTTAAAATGTGCTTCCATATAGGCAATAGCCAGAAATGTACAACACTGTAAATTTAAAATGTAGAAACATTTCTTACCTGCACTTAACAGTTTATTTAAAACAGAACATGTTTTTAGAGTCAAATGCATTTTTTAAATGTTTAACATTCAATTTGAATGTTTCTTACAGTTTAAAAACTGTTAATTACACTGAACTATTGTTCAGTTATTTCAGTAAATTTAATTTCAGTAAATGTAAAGTTTTTCTTTTCCAGGTATTTATCATCACTGTCACTGTTTTAAACTGTAAAACACAAACACAAAACACTTGAACATGACAGTTAATTGCACATACTTCCACAGAATGTTTTTTACAGTGTAAAGCCTGGGACAGACAGGCAAAGTGCGGCACTGGGCATTTTCACAGTGCGATACCGCTAGTCTGCACCTGGCACACAGGAGCGGTATGTACTGCGTGACTGACTTTTCTTACAATATAGAAAACTTGAATGGTACAGCACAGTACACCATAGGCTATGCACTCGAAAATAATTTACATTATGGCTAGAAGTTTTGCATCACCTAGTAAGTAGAATACTAGGATGCAGACATAATTTAAAAAAAAAAAACAACAAAAAAAAAGAACTATATGAACATCATTTTTATATTTTATTTAACATAGGATTGAAAGCATGAAAGGACTGTGTCAGACAATCTTACATGGGACTCCATGTGTACCAAGAGGATCCCATGGTCCACAGTGTCAAAGGCCACTGAAAGATCTAAAGTAAAAATATATAGCATAGGACCCAGCACCTAAAGCAAGAAGAAGGTCATGGCAGACATTCAGTGAAGCAGTCTCTGCACTGTGTCCGGGTCTAAAACTGGACTGGAATTTAATTCAATTAAGTTCAACTCTGACAGAGATGTAAGGCATACATACACATGGAGAGAAACTGTGAGTGCTGGTGTCAGGGACAATCAAGGTCCCCCCTGGTAGTGTCCCCATTAGCAGCTGGAGCAGAGCAGCACTGAAAGCCCCCAGGGAGTCCCAGACATAGATACTCTGTCTGAAGGAATTGATTGGGAAGGACACTACCAGCAGGTAGGGTACTCTTTCAGGGACACATAAGTTAATGATTTAATAGACCTGACAGGTCATTGGAAGAAGCACAAAAAGTAACATATGCTCCTAGACTCTACTGATCTCCCTTTGATTTCTCAAAAATCAGACTTCCAACTCTGTCAGAAAAGAATATATTTCATGCTAAATAAATACACACACGGGAGTATGGATATGCATTGCAGTACCAGTAGGTAGTATCAATGTTATGTTTTATGTATACAAATGTTACAGTGGCTTTGGTATGGTAACACTTTATTTTAAGTTATTTAACTACTTAATTGTAATTTTTTTTATGTAAAAATGAATGTGTGCACAGGAATTCATCATGAGCAGCTGCACTGTTATCATAAACTGACACAGGACTGCAAATTAGGGTTGAATGTATCATGAACTGATGAAGTATTGAGAAATTCAGAAATAGAAAACGTTAAATATTTGTCGACTTTAATTCACTTGGAAATCATGTGTTTGTTCATATTGACATGACTTGTTTTTAAAAGAACAAATAAAGCAATGTCATTAATATCATGGTTATAATCTTCCAACCTCATAAAGTCTATATTTTGTGTTTTTATAAACATTTGTACCATACATAGGCTATAGATTTTTAGAGGACTCTTATCCTGCAATTGTGGGGTTTCATATGCATATTAATGTAAACAGCATTTTCCTTAAACAGATGACTTTTTGATTTACAGCATTGTGGCAGTGCGACTGCCCTGCACAGTGGTAAATTAGCGTTGGTGTGGTTTATATGTGGGAATGGGTTTATTGTGTATTGTTTTGGAATTGATTAGTTTGATTGTATTATTGTTTACAGACGGGCGCTCGATTGAGACTAGCTGCTTGCTATGCTTGGTTGAGGGGAAGGGCAGCAAGTGATTGGCTGTGCTGGTCCTCAATCAGCACGTGGGCGGGTCTCGACCGAGTGTCCGTCAGTTTAAAAACATCCGCGGGAGGTAGCTCGGGGCTGCTGCAAGGCCTGCCGTTTTCACGGCACCTTTTGAGTTATAGTTTGGGGTATTGTGTTTTATTTTGCACTTTTTGTACGGTTTACTGTATTTGTCCTCTGTGCGTTACCATCGCTGGTAACGTCACATGACCGCATTTATTTTACTTTCACTTTCTGTTTGTTGTTAATAAATCCTGCGCGCCTGTGCCGGCGTTTCAACACCAACCTCTGTCTCTCTGTTTGCTTGAACAGCGGCTACCCACGCGTGTGACCCGAGGAAGACCCTGTCACAAGCATATACTGTTTTTAATATTACAGAATTTTATTTTTTTATTTGTAACAGTAAAAAGTACCCATTGAGATTAGCAACTCCTTAAGAGGGCCCTGAAAGAAGACTACATCAATTAATCATACAGAGAACAAAAAAGCAACAACATTATGAAAACATTGTTAAAAGCCATTTTTAAACCCTAGCTGCTGGACATGTTTATAGCATGTTATTCTCTGCATCCAAAGACATGTAATTAAGTTTTAAGAATTAACCCTGTTGTGATAAGTGAGATAAGAGAATGGCATAACCAGTGGGGTTATACTACAGCAAGTGGTGGGATGAGAAGTTATGCACTTAATCTTCTGTTTAATTTTTATGTGCTGGTGTTCATGCACACTCCCATTGTAGCAAAAGTTACACCAGTACATAATTGTTAAGTGTGCAGCACTTAGACAAAAGAGCAGGATAATGGGCAAGTTGTGCCATGGCATGGCAAAAGAAAGAACAGACATGAAAGAACACATGAACAAGTCGAGAATTTATTTAGAATACATGACCCAGAAACTGTGCTTATTGTAAAATGCTCCTCTTTTGAGACACTGAATGTATTCCCCGGTGAACCAGTGTTTATTTTCCCAATACACCCGCATTACCAATAATGCACCTTTAGAAAGCCTTAGATAATATGTTCTAAAGATAAATGATATTGGAGGGTGTTAGTCCCTAATTGTTACAGCATGCCTGTTGTGTAAAGTAATTACCAAGCAAGAAAATAAGTAATGTGTGCACAAGACTAGTGGGAAAATGGAGACAGTATTGGCTTTTCTCTTTTAATTCACTTTACGCTCTGCACAGAGGGCATTAGTTAGATTAGAGTGCAGAGATGCATGGGGATACCCGACATGCTCAGCCTGGTGTGTCACTTATAATGTTACACACTGCAGTAATGGCTGGTCAGATGCTACACATTATTGTGATATTGCATTAGGACCATTGCTATACCATATTAAACACTAACAACCCCTTCTTAGGCATAATATAAGTTTGTTTGTATAAATGACCCTGTTACAACAGACGTACATATGAAAAGAAATGATAAGTGGACGAATCTGAATTATAAGCATGCAGCTATTAGACTGCAATGACTTCACTTTGGGAGGTCATTTTCAATCCAAAGTTTTTTTTCAACCTACAGTGGTTGCCAATTGTGAGTATTTTCGGAGCATTGCTCCGTCAGTTGATTATTCACGCTTGTTCCAACGGGAGTTACAGTTATTGAACTAAAATCAATATAGCAGGCAATGTAAAAAGTGTTTATACGTATAAATACCTGTGGCAAAGTGGTTGCTGATTGTGAACAGGTGCAGAGGTGATGCAGTGCAGGAATAATAATCACAGAGTGATAATTTGTAATCCGGTTTGGAAAAGTATTTTATTTTGTAATCCTGGTCTGGCAACAAAATAATAAGCCCCGGTTATACACAGCGATGTGTAAAACACGGAGAACAGTACCAAGGATTGCAGCCCAAAACAATAAACCCACGGTCTCCGCCCCACAATAATACCAGCCACAGTCACCAGACCGGTTGTGTGCAGTAGAGCTCGTGGTGGGTGATAACAATATCTTTATAGTGACTGTGGTGAAGTGATGATCTGGTTTTCATGCTGGTCCAAGGCGACAGCTCCGGATACATGTTAGCTGTCTGGTGGTTTACAAACACAGACAGTTACTAACAGACATGAACAAACAAACAAAACACTCATGAATATATTTCTACAGACAGCTTTCTCTGGGTCTCTCGCAGCCCTTCCAGTCTTTAACACAAAAACCAAGCAAAGGAAAAGATTTGCGATTCTCCGTCTCCTTTATGCTATCACAAATGACCCCTTGGTAAACTAATGCAGCTGTCTCTACTGTCTGCAGCTGCTACATCGTTTACCTTCCGGGTCAATACGTTCCTGCAACAGAGTCTCGCCTTCTTCCAGACTGACCGACTTCCCGGCCCAAGGAAAGAACTGTCAGGCCAGCCTGTCCAAAGACTTACCCCAGCAAGAATCTCAAATGATCTGCAGCATCTTTATTATAATATGAATGTAAATATGTATTTATTCTACCTGTACAGTACTTGTACACTTCAAACTACACTGATTCACTATTCTGTACCAAACTATTATAAAGTCCTGTTAAATTTGTATTTGTTAATACTGTATATGCATGAAAGGTAGAAAAATGAAAACTCAGAGCGTTGAACTTAATAATGCACTAAAGTCCAACGATAATCAAAACTGCAACAATAGTCTTAACATGGCAGTAGCACAGATCTTGATATGTATTCGGGGTGTGAAAAATCAAAATCACAATGTGTATGTTATTGTCAGAACTTGTGTTCTATGAAAATACAGTAGGTCAGTGCTTTTTTTTTTTCTTTATTCTGACCTTAGCCAGGATGCGTTGAATGTGTTCATTGACCGGGGGTACTTCTACTGATCATAGCACTAGTCAGAAATGCACAAATAAAATCTATATGAAGCCTTTATTATTAAACTGTTATTGTGTTGTGTATTACAGAGGATTAAGAGCCAGGGAGCCATCACACATTCTATTCTTTTAATATAACAGCTGTGTAATGTTTTCCTCAAAGAGGATTAAAAGGACTGAAAATTGCAAATAAAATAAATGGTACAAGCGAGCCATAACATGGGATCATACAGTAGGAGGCCCCCTCACCAGACACACTCACAGCAGAAGAAAAGAGGATCAGTAGCATTTCTAGATCGAGTTACATTTTTAATGTTATTTATTTACACAGCGCCTTTCATACCACAGTATCTCAAAGAGCTTTACGTGTGGTTAAAATAGAAAAGTCTACAGTATCAATAAACATTACAAAATTAAAATATATAATTACATAGTAACAATATCAATACACATTGGGCACCATCACCATTAGTATAGTCAAAAGAGGCACTCCACCCACAGCAGACCTTTTTTATTTTAGCAAGAAGCCACATGACATAGGCTCCCACCTTCATTAGGAATCTTGGAAGCAGGTGGAACCACTTTAAACGGAATATAATCAATCCAACCACATCAAAATTTTGATTTTTACACAAGGAGGGGGGGTTGGTATGTGAAGGTATCCACTTAATTTGCAAACCATTCTTCATAGTGTCAGAAATCTTGCCTGGGCATTTTTTATTTTTGCTCAGAACACAACAAATAGTCGGAAAGTTAAAACACTGCCCTCCCTGACAGGCAGAAAAAACTTTGATATTCAGGGCCACTGTGTTTCAATAGTAATCTGTAACAAACCAGTTTCTAGTCTGACAACACCCTCTAGCAGTTAACAAGCGATCATATCAAATTGACTTCAGTTTTACCGTAGAGAGTACTGTGCCATATTTGGGCATTTTTATAGCTGGATGTGGCTACCACTGTAGATCATAGTTTATATCCTCTGAGGAAAACTAGATTCTATGTTACTCCTACTCCATAAAGATAATACACTGATTCACAGATCTAACACAGAGATAGCTGGGATGGAAGGGCTGCCTTTACAAGCAAAACAAACCCTTACATGGACTGCATATCATTCCGAGCAGCACTAACATCTCAGGCAAAAAGGCTATAGCTTGAGGGTTACATTTCACCCAAACAAACAAACAAATACATATGTCTTTATCTCAAATTAAGAATTGATCTACAATCCATGTGACTACTGAATTAAATCATAGCAGGACTTCTAAGGTTCTGCTACTGATAGCAGTGTTCTTCCAAACATCTGGGAGATGTTAAAAGCCCTAATCTAATCAAAAGATAACCCACCTCCCTTTCAAAATCTCCCTCAACACTCAACCCACTAAATGAGTCAATTAAGTCCTATGTTAGTGCAAGACATACTGTAATCCACCACTCCCTGCCAAAGTGCTGATAAAATTCCAGAGGGTCTCTCCTGCCAGAAGTGATAGGGAAGAGCTCCCTAATCTGCTCCCCCACACCCCGCATTGTCTTGAAGGGTGCTGACTGTGACAGGGCCTGCAATGACACAGCTAATGGTCACAGGAACATCATTATAAATCAGGGGCCTCAGGCTTCTCCAGTGTATCCTTCTTTAAATATTAAAAAACAGTCCCACACCCAAACAAATCCTGGAACTGTATGGATGTTATACAAACTTAGACCAAGGATTTTGATCTCCCAGTGTAATTGTTGGCTTGTAATTTCATTTATGTTTCATTATTCTATGTGGACCTTTACAGTAAAACAATTTCCCATTTCTAATATTGTTGTAAGACCTCCATTGTTAAGAGAAACTTTTAAGAAAACTCTAATACTAAAAGTTTATTAAAAAATCCAAAGAACATGCATTGCCTTACAGTTCACATAAAGTCAAACATACATTTCAATATTGTCATTCTCAAAACTCTAAATCTTATGTTTTGTAAAACATGCAATCTCATGTCTCAAAATAGAACACCCAAAACACAATGTAAACCTTCAAATCTTGCACATCCTACACTCATTGCCTGTCCTTAGTCTGGAACACTATAGAATGATTAACCATAAAACATCCCACAATTGTACCATTTTTGTACCAGATTAAAAGCCTTGATTTAGAGCAGTGTTTGGTGTTACACTATTCAGCAGTGAATTAAGCTTCTGAAGAACTTACTCTTGAAAGGAATTGCCCTTGGAGTGAAGTCTTGTTTTGTGGCTCACGTTTCATGTTTTTTGTGGTTTGCCGAGCTCTGCAGCACCACTTCAAAATAAGCCTTTTTAACTACGATAATACTTTTTGTTCAAAAGCAGTCGGCTACTTGAACTCTTATCTGACATACACAAGGTTTTGTCCTGACTTAAAACATACTATTATAAGCTGGAGGTTCTGTTTTAAAAAATAAATAAACAAATAAATAAATAAATAATAATAATAATAATAATAATAATAATAAAATAATATAATAATAATAATAATAATAATAATAATAATGGGCATCCAATAGATACTCCCTTGCTATTATTATGCTATTATGTGTGGGGGCCTAGTCGTATCTGGTACTGCAACTGATCTGGGGTTCTGAACCTGAACCTTCAATGTTCCCAGTCTTCAGATTACACCACTAGTTCCCAAAACCTAATTATACAAGGTTAATACATGAATTGGAATATTATGGCTACTTTACTTTTTAAGCAAAGCGAAATAGAAGTTAAATAAATAAAGTACTGTGATATATGAAACTGATCTAAACAGTCTACCTAGTGCATTTCCAGTCTGTATAAAAGAAAAAATGTCAGAAACGCTACTATTTTAATGATGTTTTTCAGATTTCCTGTCTTTTGAAAACTGCACCGCGAAAGCCTAGCCCCTACACAGAAACATTTTCAAAAGGTTTTACGTCCCGCCCCTATCACTGCTGATTGGCTAGCTGTGGAAAAGGTTTTTTTTTTAATTTTCTGTTGGTTACAAACATGGGGTTTCAATGCAAGTATTTTTATTTTTTTTTTAAATCAATACATTTACACAAGAAAAATGTATAGTGTAAAATGCTTATTGGGTTTCTGTTTGCTCAGTTTATTTTACCGGGCTTTTCACCTGACGTCATGCAAATGAATGGGAAAGGTGGGGGTTGACATGTAAATTAGCTATGCGTAAAGTACTTGTACTGTTTTTGAAGATTACTAGTGAACTTTTGTGTGTTGTTTCTATGCGCAGAGAACGGTACATGAGTGAATCTAAGCTGCTGTAATAAAGCAAAACACCTTGTGCCTGGTTGGTTAATAATGTGTTTTACTGCTGTTGCCCAAATTGTTTTTCAAATGTCATTAGTGGGGTGTCATGTCGTCAGTAGTGAATACTGTTTCAACTAATTTATCTTACGACTCATTAATTAAAAATAAACTCTGAGGTATAAAATGAAACTGACCAACAGGTACTGCACATATCCATAGCTGAAAACTGGCAGCTTTCATTCAGGCAACACAGCTGGGGATCAAGTGATGCTGCGTGTACTACCCTGGCTTTGATTTAGAAACCCTACCGTCCGGACAGCTGATCACCGCTGAGGAAGCATTCAACACCACGCATGGGCAAATACAAAAATGCCACTGCCTGCTGTATCCTGCACAAACTGTTGTCAACAGCAAAATGAGGTGTTTAGGAATCAGAAGAGACATTAATTATTTCTTGGACATGAAGACTGACAAATATGTTTATAATGATTGAAATTAAAACCAGGATCACCCTGCAGTGTGTTAGCCATTATGGGACAAGATGTTAGATGAGGAAAAATAGCTGTAAAATGTTGTACACTGTTTAAAAAAAAAAAAAAAAAAAAAAAAAAAAAAAAGTATATAATAGAAATAAACAAAAGAAAACATTTTGTCTTTGCAGAATTTGATTGAGCCTATTGTAAATGTTGCCTGCATTTTGGTAGAAAAACAGTAATTGCACAAAACAGCAGTAATAGCTGGCAATGATTTTGTGTCTGTGATGCAACAAC